>NC_047159.1:15841317-15886317 GCF_009819705.1 Hippoglossus hippoglossus | reverse complement strand
TCTTCCTTACAGTGGGCTGATATTGGCAGACAGTCAGTATGATTACTATGATTCCAAACAAATTCTTGCTTTTACTTTTTCACTTTAAAAAAAAAAGACTTATTTACTCCACCAATGAGGTTATTTTTTCATCTGCATTTGTTTGTCTGATTGTGTTATAGCAGGATTATGTACAAACTCGATTTCCAGGAGGGTAAAAGGTGAAGGAAGAACCAATTAGATTTTGGACCGGATCCAGATAAATGGATCAAGGAATTTTTCTCACCCTCATTAACATGTCTAGAGAGGGGGCGAGAGGTACACACACTCCAAGCACTCTCCTACTCACCTCCACCAAGAAAGTTGTGTTTTCTATCTTTTAGCAGTATTCCATAAAAACGATTGTATTTGGCTGCATTGCACGTCACCTGCGTTTGCACAACTGCAGCTGAAACTATAAGGTCTGACTGGACGGTAAGTCACTGTAATTTTATGGACAATAGCGTCAGCGATTAAGCAGCAAATAGTGCTGCACACAGCCAGGCAGTGCAGCAACGGAGCAAGACACCAAGTTATACATCAAAAAGTGTTTTGGTTTGTTATGAAACTGTGGCGGACCGCGTAATAATAATGGGAAACACGGCTTTAACATGGCTAGATGGGGCAATAGCCTTGGCAGAGATATGTGCTATCAGAGCACCCCTCTAGTTTTGTACATGTTTCTTTCATCAGTTCACCCTTACATCCCATTGTTTAGCCTCTCCATCTTTTGACCCCGTAGAGTTAGCTCTATAGCTCTAGAATGACAAGGTTAAGATGTATCCTCATTGCGTATCTTGACAAATGTCAAATAGGCCTGTTTACATTTCTGTATAAGATATTCATGGCAAACTCGCTACAACACACAAACACGAGGATCCTGCTGAGATAAACAGAGCGAAGGTGGAGGAGTGTGAGGAATTTGGGATTCTCTGACTTGCCCCTGCTGTGCCAGCTCTGGAGTAAGGGAAGCTTGGAAGTGGAAGCCGCCAGAGAGAGAGAGAGAGAGAGAGAGAGAGAGAGAGAGAGAGAGAGAGAGAGAGAGAGAGTGGGTGCATAAATCCTTTTCCTCACCGCTGCAGGAAAAGGGTCTAATATAGGTGTCGTCCAAACACTACTCTTTTCCTAATCCCCAGACACTTGAGCAGATCTCAAAGGGATAGAGCAGTTTACACATCATGCACTCTTCTTAACCACAGGCCTGTGTCTTTGGCAAACACATTTAATGTACTTGACAATAAGTTTGTCTATCTATACTGTTTCTGGTCTATTTATTTGACTGTTTATTTGTGTTTGTTTTGACAGCAGATATGTTTTGAGTTATATTTGGATCACTGTACACACTTTCCTGGCTAAAGCAGATCTTTGTGGTCACAGTAGTCTCTCTTTCACCTACATTTCCTCCTCATTTCTTTGCCTCCTGTATGCAGTAAAGCACACAAGACAGAGTTGCATTGGAAAACACTATTGATTACAAAAATCATCGCCATTCTTTCATCCGAACAGGAGGAGACACATTCCCATGTGTCATCATTAGTTTCCAGTGACATCGTTGCCGGCCACTCGTGCCAGTCTCATGAGTAGTCAGCATGGCTGGTGATGAAGCTTTCTGCGTGTGTCTGCTGCCTGGAAATTTTGTTGCACCTAAATTAGGCCGCGCTAATACTACAGATTGGTCCGTGTGGTTCTTAATCATCTTCAATCAAAGCTTTGTGGGTGTGCATTGCATAAGTGTGTGTGCATTCACAGATTTGTGTCCTTACGTGTGGATGTATTTGCATTTGTTCACATCAAATCATTTCCTTGTAGCGGCTTGCTTGTTCTATGCCTGTGTTTCTGAATTCCAATATCTGTACTTCTGTCCGTCTGTTCGTCCTTGTTCAGAATATGGGGACAAACCCTGATCTTAGAAGCAAGGAAACAGCATAGCGTCCTCCAATTTTCTACTCCGCCAAGGTCCAGCTCACACCAAAACTAATCCCCCTTGCTTTGGAAGCACATTTGCCATTTATTAAGAAAACACACACACACATGTAATTAAAACATGCGCCCAAATCCACTCAGCAAACACATGCATGCCTAAACACAGATCTGCCCAGCATCCCTCCTTCTGTAATTACTAGTAAAAGAAGGTTATTGGGCTCCTCTGACATGTTTACTGACTGTTGTCACTGTACAACACGGCTTTCGCTGGAAGGACCTCGCTGTGAACTTTTGAACCGCTCCCGTAAAAACAGCAATACTGCTCTGCTATAATGCTGTTCAATGTTACCTTTAAGCCCTCAGTAAGTGGGGTTTAGAAAATAATGCCCTTATGCAGCCTGTTTACACAAGATCCCTGCCATAGCAGCCACACTCTTGCCGCCACCGCGCCCAGCCCCCCCCCCCCCCCCCCCCCCCCCCCCCCCATGCCCCTCCTTCCTCAAATCACATTTAATAGGGCTAGTTTGATCCCACGCCAGCATAAGCATACACTTGCTATGACCTTGGTTGAATTTAATGGGGGTTAAAGAAGTTTTCACATTGGCAGTGTGCACATTAATAGTTTGTCTGGCGGATTTGGTAAATTGGAAGAGACGGAAGTGGAGTCAAAGTGTCCGATTAATTGGGTCTACACAAATTCCCTCACGCCCCCACTCTCCTCCATCGCTTGCAAAATCCTGCTCGTACTCCCAACATCCTGTCCAGGTTCACCTTGGGATACTCTGTGACATTGTGTTAGGGTCAGTACTTTTGTGTGCTTCGTGTGTATATCTCTCTGCACGTGTTTATACATTTACATGCCCATGCACTGTGGGTCTACCACTTATATGTGGTAAAAACATGCCCAGACTTTGGCGTAAAAAAAGTTGTTGAATTTGAATGATCGCAAAAAAAAACTGTACTCGTAGTTTTAATAGAATTCATACATGCGTTGATTTAAATTTATCCCAATTTCCGTGCTCTGTCTTGATCCCCCGATCATTTATTTATGAATTTATTGTTTTTGTTCCACATTTTACTGGATTTCGGTGGATTAGTATCGCTCATAGTCTATTAAACATTTTCCGGATATGGCAATGCCAGCCTCAATAATGTAATTTTTTCATGAGAGTCTTTACAGCCATCAGACTGTAATATATGTGATAATAGCATGGGATGTAGCATCATCGCGTGAGCCAAACAAGTCGAGTAATCCACTGTAATTGGTTGGATTTTTTGCTGTGAGTCAACCTCTCTGTCTGCCTGCCTCTGTGCCTTTGATAATCCAATATACATTTCTTTAATCTTTACCCTCTGCGTCGCGCAAATTAATTAAATATTGACGAAGGAATCCGGCGAAACCACGGGAAAAACTGAATGTCACAGCTAAACTGATTACTTCCATGACAGAGGTAAGAGAGAGACACAGGGAGATGTATGATCCATCTCATGCACTATAAATGATTAAAGACCATAGACAATGGCTGAATCCTGCAACCAGTGTGCGGACTGAATGCTGTGTAAGGCGAGGCTTGTCTGTCATACACCATCAGTCTGCGGTCACTTGTAAATCTTTTCCCCGCGAACCCAACACGAAAATGATAACAATGTCTTTCTGAGTGTTTTGCTCCCAGAGAGAATCGCATTTCCCTTCTTTAAAGCCAAAGCACCATCTGTCACCCTGGTCCCGATAATGAAACACTAAGAAAAACACTCGTAGGATCACACACACACACAGATGTACACACACAGACACACACGCACACACAGGAAAACCTAACATGTTGTAGCAGATGATTTGAGCAGAGTCCATGCAAGCTGATGATGTTTCATCCCCCGTGGTAACCTTAGTATGACCCTTGTCCTTTTCTTCGCAAAGGGTAATTGGCCAATCTGGTAGACATGCACATAGTACAGTGTGGAAAAGAGCCAAAAGTATTCTGGATCATGTGTGTGGCGGGAAAATGTGCATATTCACGTATTTATATTTATACCAGCCGGGTTGTTGTTCATGTGCACGCTCCAGCCTGCGCATGCTTGTGTCTATGTAGAGGCATGCCTGCGACCGTGTTTGTGTCTGACTATTTGGGAGAATCAACATCCACTGTGATGATGGAGTTGATTTTATTAGGGAGGAGATTAGGGTCATGTTGCAATACGCTTGCTGTGGTCTTATAATTCTGATGTGTCCGTCTGCGTTTCCTACTGCAGAGAAACAGCTGGCCTGGTAACATGATCCAGACCACCAGCTACCCTCTCACTTCTTCACAGCCAAAGCCAAAGCCCAGGCCAAGGACTAGCTGATTCAGATTTACTGAAGACACACACACACACACACACACAGGCAGAAACTCCTCCTCACGTACAGAAAGTATATGCAGCAATAACAAAACAAAAATGAAACTACCCAAACCGCGCTGGCTAGTCTGCAGATCTTCCTTCTATGGGGCGCAAAAGAAACAAGTTTTTATTTTCCTTCCAAAACGGTGAGGAAAGAAAAGGAATGGGTGGCTGAGAATGAGTGTGGAGGAGTAAGGAAAAGCCCTCTGGCTGGGAGAGGCAGGAGAAGCTGTGAGTGCTGGGGAGGGAGGAGGAGGATTCTCACCACCATCATGTGGCTGCACCGAATCCCTTCTCTCCTCTCCTCTCCTGCTCTGTGTGAGGAGCGAGTTTGGCCCCGGGCACATGTTCAGATATAGGTGCTAGTGATTGGTTTGCTGCCAACAGAGGCAAAGGTCAAGCTGCTCTGTGCTCTTTGTTGTTGTTTCCTCAGAGTCACTGTTGTATTCTGTTCTCCACTGCAATCCCATGTTTCATTATTACAGTTGGAGGTGGGATGGAGGGGGGGGGGGGGTGCGAGTTGCATCTGGTACACGGTTGTTCATTCCCCAGTTTTTGAGCTTGCTTTTTTAGTTGCTTTATTATTATTTGTTTAGCTTATATAACATGCTACCTCCTTGACTCTCTTCACAGCGGGGAGTTGTTTGAATTGAATCCTAATAGCTATGTTCAGAAATAACACCGCTATATTCAGAAATTAATCGCCATATTCAGAAATAACATCATTTTACAGAGCCTTACAGCAGGTGTGTTCAGATAAAAGTGTTATCTGTTTGCTGCCAAAAAGAGCAAAACGCGGCTTTGCTGATTAAAAATTAGGGGAACTAATTAGTCTTAAGGAAAGTCCCAAGTGAAACAATGAGCAGTAAAAAAAAGATATTATTAGGCGTGTGTCATCAATTATTAACTTGATGTTAAAAGAAGACAAAGGAGAAATTTCCCAAAGTTGCTTTCTGCAGAAAGAGAGAGAGAGAGAGAATAAATGTTCACCCCAGTGATTCATAAGCACAAGTGTTTGGTAGTTTGACCTAATTCAGTCCTTGGTGTCATGTGACTGTAAAATATTCATGTTGTGATGCCAAGTGAGGCAATTGTTTTCATCAAGAATAAATGCCTAAACGATGATATCTTATCTAATCTCAGAATGCCCCCCCCCCCTTCTCTCTCTCTCTATACAATTACGTTGTTTGTCAAAGCGAGGGTAGAAACTGAGGACGAAGAAATAGATTATATAACCTGTAAAGATTATATAACTTAATTATTTTCTGTGCATGCTAAATTTCTCATTATGCTGATGGGACTAGCATATGCACTTTTTAAATTCTATCATGAGCAAATGTAGTAATACATCTTGTGTACTGCATGAAATGTATTCCAAAGCTGGAATAGAGACCTTTCCTGGAGGATTTTCCACCAATAGCCATGAGGAGCACCCTCCTGGCAACGGAGCCTGCAGGAAGTGCAATCGTCTAGTTGTCTCTCAGAAAACTTGATTTGCATTACGCTGAAAGGTTGTTATAGAATTATTGATTAATATCTCCAAGAATGTGTTACCTACCTGCAGCTTTAACCATAACTGCTCATTAGTATTCAGTATTGACCCTTTTTGCATTGATTACGAACTTATTCTTTTACAGAGCTACGTTTATATCTGACTATGTGCATCCCACCTCTTGTACACTTTTTTGGCTGAACAGGCTCCAGCCTCCCACAACCCTCAACAGGATCTGTGTTAAATCAAATAAATGGATTGTGTTGTTTGGACCATGTTTGGTTTCTTGTCTCTCTACAACTTTTGTCGAAGTAGTTTTATACTCTCTGCCACTATTTGTGTAACTGTTTTTGCAGTCTGCAGTATGTGTGTCCTCGGGCCTGTTATTTTAACCCCTGAGGTGTGTGCGTTTCATCCCCCTGCCCTCTTACTCCTGAGAGGTGAACCAAGCACACTTAAGACTGATGTGTGTCAACAGCATAGACAGAGAGACTCTAGCCTGCAGGACTTTTCATTTTCCATTATGTTTTCCACAATTTTGTGTGTGTGCGCATGTCTGTCTGTGTGTGTGTGCCTGTGTGTGTGTGTGTGTCAATGTATGGTTTGGCTACAAGACGGTGGTTAAAATAAGAGAGGTTATGAGGGGCACCGGAAAACCATGGCAACCAGTAGTCATTACTGTTACAGTTATTCTTTTATAATTACTACTTGTGAATGCTCTGGAAGCAGATCATTAGATTAACTCCAATTCAGGTATTTGACTCGGAGTTTAAATGTGCGCAAAAATATAATTTCAGCAGCAAATGAAGTGGTGGTATTAAAAATGTCCTGAGCCACGTTTCTTTGAGGAAACTTCTTAGCTCTTTGGCTGTTTCTCATCATCGAGATATTTTGTCTGCTCAGCTGAAATTAAGTTTTCCTAAAATCCCTATTTCCGCCCTCTCCCACCATTCCTCCACCCTGCTATACTTTTCCCTGTACCTTCACTCCTCCCCTCGCTTCCATGCCATTCTATTATCGACTTCCCTTCCTCCCCGTTTTCCATATTGGCCTTTTTTGGGTCTCACAAGCCAGTCGCTTTTCTTCATAGAGCCTGGAAAGGCGCTTGAGCAGTGAATAATTCTGAACATGATAAATCCCACCTTAAATCCAGCCATGAGACTCCAACAGGGTTCCACATGTAATTCTAAGCCCTATTATAGGGCCACTAATGCCGGTTGAGGATGGCGAATCACGGCACAGCCTGCAGCCATATAAGAATTAGAAATAAATATGCATCGGTACCAGATAAATATAGCAAGCGGCAAATCTGCCGTGAGACTGTCTGTGTGTATGTGTATGTGTGTGTGTGTGTGTGTGTGTGAGAGAGAGAGAGAGGGAGAGAAGCCACAATTTGCAGGCAATGAGGGGAATTCGCAACAGCTCTCTGCTTAATTGATGGATTAAATTCAGTGGCTAAGGGGTTGGAGCTAATGTGTGCCATAATTTAGAAAAAAGAAAGCTCGATAACATTTTTTGGTTGGTATGTAAGGAAATGTGTTTTGCTATAGTGATTGAACACCTCATTTCAGGGCTTGTATTAGGTGTCTCGTGGTGGCAGTTGAGGTCTCTATCAGTGGTGTTTATCTTTCTGTTTATTGACTGTGGAATTACTTCAGCACTAAATGAGGGGTGTAAGCCAGCCTGGGTAGAGCTCCAGCTCTGGATATTCTGTGCATACGATGACCCCCTTTGAAGTCACATAAGTATAAGTGTAATATTATTTTACTGAGCCCCGACCAGACAAATTCTTTATGCCTGTTTCCTCGAGCTGCGCTACAGCTGCTTATGCTGTAGCTGTGGGTCCAAAAGCTGATCTCCTCTCACTCAAATAGCAGAGTTACTCAGATTCACTGCATTCCCTCTACAAAGTCTCAGACAGTCTAGCCATCCAATCAGAATGCAGGATTAGGAGAGACGATTCGTGATTGAACCCAATTCACATTCGGTCTACCGCCTTAATTTACATGGCTTACATGCCACTGTCTGCCTGTTACGCTAATGATAGCATCTTCAAAATCGGTGCACCTCACATTTTGCATTTTTCAAGGGTTGAAAAGGGGCTCGAAAGACATCTGCTGTAAATCAGCTGTGTTATCAAAATGTAAGAATCTATTAGAATATTTTTCGAGGTTTTCTGTGCCTCTTTCACAGTAGACCTGATCCGCATGTCTTATAATCTGACTTAAGAGCGGAGCAATGTTCCTCGTTCACTCTTACTTTTGTATTGTACATTTGAAACTTGCCTATTTTGAATGGGATGTTTGTTTGGCTGGTGGTGATGCTGGTGGCCGCTGTCTTTCTGAAACTGTAAAAGTGACCTGCGGTAATTGAGCCAAACTCAAGCAAAGACCTGCTGCAGGACAGAACTCTGAAGGTGCGCCACCGCCGCTGCACAAAGAGCTGTTCAACTGCTCATTCAGAGCTCGGCGAAGCTCGACTCGGGACGCAGAACCCAGGACTGGAGATCGAGTTGTCATGAATGTGCCCGTGGTTGTGAATGCACATGATCTGTCTTGTGTCAGCCGCTCGTTATTCAAAATTCATTTCCATTGAACGTATCTTGTGTCCAAATGGCACCAAATTCGTCACCACCCTTCTCATTAATATACATGCCAACTGGCATTTACTGGTCTCCTTCTGTGAATGCTCCCCAAATATTTTTGGTGATGCCTTCCACACCTGCTAACATTGGACATTTGCAATAAATATGAGCTTCTTTCTTATAAATCTGTCCTGAACCTTTTGAGACAACCCACTTGCAAAATACAACAGACAGCAGACTGTGCACCAGCCTGTTAGCAGAGACGACAAACAACTATATTCAGGTAAAAGAAACCGACAACACCTCAACTTGCACCGTAAGCTCTCAGATCTCAGACGTTTTATGATACGTCTATTTGCAGCCATGCTCCCTCTTATAAACCGTGTGCAGAACACTGTTTGCTGTTCGTGTGTGCAACCTCTTACTCTCAATTAACCACTGACTGTAAGTAGTCGATACATCAGATCAAGGTCACAGTGGGATACTGTAAAAAAAATTGTTAAACAAAAGAAAGATATAAACAGCATAAAATCCAGTGAAATGAAAGAGACAGACAAAAGGGGCTTTACATATAGCCGTCCCGTCGCTTTCATATCAGTGATCATACCATTCCGCTGTAACACCCTGTAGACTTGTCACTTGTTGCAGTTAACCTGCGGGTGCTTATTACCCCTCGCTGTGTGCCATCCTCACCATGGCAGTTACATTTTAATTAAGTATTTTGTTGCATTAGAGACCTCAGTTTAAACTTCAAACGTCTTATTAGATCATTTCCCCCCTCTGTGTTTCGACATGAAGATTGAACACTGCAGAGCTTCTTGAATTTTTTTTCTTTATCTGAAGGCATATGCTCGTTTTTTGTTCTCCTTCAGTGGAGTAGTGGCACTATGACATGGTATTAGAAAATCCTTGTTTTCTTAACTTATTAATTTCTTGTGTCTATCTAACTGAGCAGCGCGGAGATGACACGGCATGCTGGGATATTCTCTTTAGATGGCGATGGTGGTTGCGGCGGAGGGCGGGAGGTAGTGGGTGGAGGGCTTCCTCTTCACTCCCTCTGTCTCTCTCTCTCTCTCTCCGTTTGTGTTCCTCCCTCAGCTCATCACTTCATCAGGCTTCTCCGTGGAACACTTAGCCCTGAGGAGAAGCCGTGGGTGGGGGTCTGTAACTTTTGATGAATGAATACATCTCTGACTCGCTCCTCTTTTATCTGACTGTTTAATCTTGACTCTCTCTCTCTCACTCTGTGTCTCTCTCCATCTCTCATTTGCTCCCTCTCTGAACTTCTTCCTCTCTCTTTCTGGCCTCTGCTCCTCGCTCAAGACAGTGGTTGCTGATTTAATTGGATTGTGCTGAACTCTGGCTCTCTGTTGCATCTCTTATGATCATCTCGGAGACTCTTTGACTCAGACTTCCTGTGAAGTTCAGCTTTGTAACATTGTATGAACTTTGGTATCTGTCAGAGCAGCTTCTCTACTCCAGGTTTTTTTTTTTTCTCCAGGTATACTGTGTAGCGGAGTTTATCAATTATCTAGAAAGTCTTCTGTTACTTGAATCAGCAGTGTGTTTGAGTACAGGCAGTGCTGAGCATAAAATCAGGACAGCTGCGACGATTGTGTTTACGACAGGACCAGAATCTACCTCATGTTCCGGGTCTCACAGAGCCAACTGAGACTTAGTCATCCAGAGAAAAACAAGGCTGCCTCTCGGATCCTCTACCCACACAGGGCTCACATCCTTGGGCTTGCCCCGGTGCCTCACTCCATGCCCTCCCGCCTCTCCTCTCTCCCCTCTCCTCTGCCCTCCTTTCCCCTACCTCCCTGAGCTCGATTGAGGGAGATGATTAAGACATCAAAAGCTGCGCCTCATTGTAGATCAAAACTCAGGGCTGAGAGCATGATCCCACATAGACTTCCGCTGCATCCCCACAGCCGGAGATTTGCCATTCCCAGCAGCTCTCCTGCTCTACTCCATTAGTATCTCCATGCCAATCGGAGGCTCCCCAGGGTTCGACATGTAGCCAAGGATGAGTCAGTGCTGTGCAATCAACCCCATCCATGGAGAGGCAGGTGCTTTAGTGGTAAGACACAGCGATATGTGTGTGTGTGTGTGTGTGTGTGTGTGTGTGTGTGTGTGTGTGTGTGTAGGGGCATCTATATATGTGTGTTTGTGTGTGCATGTGTTTATCATAGCTCAAGGCCCTTATTCACCCCCACTGTTTTATCATCCCCAACACTGAACAGCAGCAGCCCATCACACCGCCTCTATCTCCTTTTCTCTCCTTTCTCCTTTTCTTTCACTCTCACTCTCTCCCTTGAGGGGTTTTAGTTCATGTGATTCCACGCTCCAGCTTTAGCTCAACTTTGCCACTTGGCAGTCTTGGAAGATTTTTTTTTTTTTTTCGGCTTGTCTCTCGTTTTACTCCTGCTGTTAAAGTGGTGATAAAGAGAACAGAAAAATACATACAGGATCACGAGGAGAGACTTTTCCCTGCTTGTGCAATGAAGTGCTTCATGTTCCATCTGAGCGACGTCAGTGGAAAAGGGAGAGAGAGCCAGTCGGAGTCTGTGAGGACAAATTGTGGAAAAAAAATAAAAAAATAAATGTGGTTCCCATCCAGGCATGGAAATAATGGGAGGAAATAATTGGAGTCTTTCTAGCTGAGGGGGGTTAATAATAATAATCTAAATACAAAAAAGGAGGTTTATGAAATGATTTGGTATTTGTTTTTAGCAGCATAGAGATAAAACTGAGCAGGGAACACACTGCACTATAGCGTTATTATTATCCCATAACCTGGCTTTTCTAGGATTTTCTTTCCCCGTGTTCACTGTAATTTGGTGCTGATGTCATGGCTGGTACAGGCAGCAGCACAATCATTAATGTTCCTGGAAACACAACCTATGAATAGTCTTTATATCCCTGACTGACACAGAGGAATGTGCACCACACAAACACACCCACCCCAACACACACACACTGCGCCGTAAGCAGGTCGGACATTAATTCACGATTGACAATGTTAGAATCATCCTTAATTAATCTCCACTTATCGGCTCATCGAGGGCTGTGCCACGCTTCACGTCAGCGCGGGAGCTACAGTCGTCCGAGCAGCCACTCGGTCATTGGGTTTTAGCCAGTCAACCAGCGAGTCAAGCCCCGGGGCTAAGCTCATTAAGGCAGGAGAGTCCCCTACTCTCCGTCCCTCCCGCGATGCACCTAAGGGCCAGCCCCCTCCCTGTCAACTCCCTGCCTTTAATTGAGTTCTCACTCCTCTTTATTTTACTGTCAGCATTATACCCCTCGCATTGTTATCCCTCTCTCCATCCCCTTTTTCTTGAGCCCATGTCCTCCCTTCCCTTTACTGCTGCTCCCACCAACACTTCTTTTTTGGTATTTCAGAGAGTAAGCACTTTCTCCATATTAAGATGTGAAATTCATTTTGACACTGGGCTGGAAATAGAGTGGAACCGGCAATATGCCCCTATCTGTTCCCCCTTCTCTCTCTCTCTCTCTCTCTCTCTCTCTCTCTCTCTCTCTCTCTCTCACCCTCTCCTTACTGTGTTTTTTTCCCCTCCTTCAATCCGTGCATCCGTTCTCCCTGCCTACTTTCTTAAATCACCTACAGAGTATCCAGGAAACTAAGGGCCTGCCTTGCCCCAAATTATATTTTCATAAGGATGGCATAGAAAGCAGGAAATAATCCTTTGCACCTTTTTCCATTAGTTGAATCTATGAAGAGAGCAAGAGAAAGAGAACGAAGGATATATATATATATATACATAAATAATCTGTGATGTCAGTGGTGTAAATTTGTATAATGTTTCAGTGAATAAGCTGATGATGCAACCTAATGTACTGGTGCAAGGATGAGGTTGGATGAAGTTGATATATGGATTTCATGAAAACCATTGAATGAACAGCCTTATCCCTGAGCCATCAAGTGTTTCACTTAAAGTGTTATAGAGGTAGCAGAAGACATAAAGATGATTAGACTGACTGTTACATCTGGCCACTAGCCCAGAGCTAATTCTCATGGCTGAATAACTGTGTGGCTACATGGCTGGATTGCCTCGACTGCCACACTCTCCCTGAGATGATATGATGCAACCGGATAAAGAGCAGAGTGAGGCTGTGTGTACATGCATAAATGCACTTTAGCCAAGCAGTGGCTTGACTTATTTGATTTTTTCCCATCATGGCTAAATGTGTGTTTTCCCCCCAGGGACGTCAGCGTTGCGAGATCATGACTCCAGCCATGTTACTGAGGTGGATTTGATCCTTTAGGCGTGTCTTAGCCTTAAAATCACCTCTCACTTGAACAGATATGCATTCAATGCGTATGCAGGCATGCACAGTATACAGTATGCAATGGAGCATACAGATGCACACAAATGCTTGAATAGACACAGAGGCTTGCACATAAGCAAACATATAATGTATTTCATGACGTAATTCGTAGACCTGATTGTCTTCCTTTGTAAATTAATAGGAAATGGCTATGATCCGTGTTTTGTGCAGGCTAAAGGTACACAGACATGTTTTTGTTTGTGGTTGTGATTTGTGACATGATGTTTGTATCATGTTTAGGTTTACTCTGACTTACAGAAATGTCATTAAAGGTGCTCCATGTAAGTTTTCTCAGCTGACGATCGTGGGTCAATCCTGGGAACAAGTGGTGGCGATGGCCGCTTGAGTTTCAACCATTGTTGCATTTTCATGACAAGAGGTTGTAATACGCCCTCTGAGCTATGCTGCTTCTTCAGGTCAGACTGGACCCGGTCTGACAAAGCTGAACCAGAATCAGGAGTCATCCTCTGAATACACTGCAAAGAGGAAGCCTGGCTCGTCACTAAAGGAACATGGCCTGAGCAAGACATACAGATAAACGCCAACATATCAAGGTAATAGCAGTTTTAAACAGATACACCGACACATGCACACACAAACTCTTTCTCTGACACACTCGCATACTCAAACATAGAAAGCGTCCCGACCTCCAGCACCGCACGCCAAGTGCTCCAATTTGATTTGTAATCGAATAAGTCTAAAAAAAGCAATCAGCGACAGCCAATGGCTATTCAACTTAACCCCCTTGCACTGTGTGACTAGACTGAGATAATTGTCCTGTAATGTGGTCGAGAGGGCAAGAAGGGGGGGAGAGGGAGCGAGACCGAGAGCAGAGGGTCAGGGCCCATCTCCTCACTGAAAATAGCCTCTAAATGTGCAAGGCAAGGCTCCCATTATCAGGCCTTTTCCGAGTTGACAGGGATGTGGCCGAGGCCTGTTTACATTCGCTGGTGATATTTGGAATGAGGGACCGTAGAGAGCGCGGGGAGGGGGGGAGAGGAAATAAATTACCAGGATGGTCCAGGAGGTGCAAGGCAGGTAATTGCAGTTGACAGTCCAGTCTGCCACACAGTCAATTTGAGCCTGAGCCCAGGTCCCTTCTACTATAGCACACCGTACTTATACACGGCACAATCTGTCTGCATAGGTGCATGCCCAGACACCATCTCTGTCTCCCTCTCTCTCCCTCTTTTTCTCTGGCAGTAGAATTATGTCGTCAGCAAGATATGAGCAGCCATGTCTCCCCCGGTAGGTGCACACTCCATGTCCTTATTTTTCCTATAGTTTAATTTTCCACTGAGAAATATTGAGTTTTGGGCAGGGTGATAGTGTACCTGTCAGTGATAGGGCGTCATCTCTAACTCCCTCTGACAGGTGGACCATTATATCTGCGAGGGAAAATAATCCCTCTCGACTTTAAGGCAAGCAAATTTCAGCCCTTTTTTGTTGGTGATTGCCGAAGAGCAGGAAAGAAAGGCCTCTTAACTAAATCTGCTCTGATCAGTTAATGAAAGACGTCATTGAAAAAAGCTGATTGCTTTTTCAAAGTGAACGTACAGTAGGAGTGTTTACCAATCAGCTATTCTGAGAATCCACTTCGGTGAACCTCACTGTGGGTGTACATGGATACCTATGCATACGCATACACGCACCAGTATCAGTTCTCATTCATTTAGCAGAGATTGTCATCTCACTGAATTCTAAAACACAGAAATGAATCTAATATCTAGAACAGTGAGTGTAACCCACTAGGTTTGACATTTATCTACCAATTCCACAAATACCTTTCTGTCTATATGTGTTATCGGCTTCACACTCTGCCTGTGCATTGCCAAGGGATCAAAGAAGTGCAGTGTTGAATTTGGTGTGATTTGGACATGTTGATAAAATTTGAATAAAAGGTAAAAAGTGCCTTGCAGTCAGTGGGAGTGGGGCAGTGTGCGTTAACAGTCTGTCTGTGGACCAAGTTCAACATGTTTTCTTCTACGTCCTCGGATAAACTACAGCAGTGGTCGGCAACTGGCGGGAGTCATATCTGTCCTCACAGATCATTTTGGTAATTTGAGCACACATCAATAAATCTTATCTAAACTCCAGCATGCTGGGAGCTCAACCTGCTCCTCATTCCACTCTGCTGTCCTCCGTGTTAAGGTTGGGAATGCCCAGTGGCCCCCTCAGTCTACTGTACCATAGATGACATCAACCCCTCTGGTCCCACATCCCTGCAACCACTTGACATTTCTATCGACATTTCCCACAGTGCTCTCACATTAAAGGGCGTGACATTTCATTTGCACACGATGTTGATTAAAATACACCCTCATCGTCTCAAGAAAAAAATGGGTGTAAGGCCAGTTTTGTACCCTCTTCTTTGGGGGATGGAGAAGAGGGGAGGGAATACATGGAAGATCGGCTGATGCAAGGGATTATGGAAAGGTTCTTTCTGTAAAGACTGTAAGATACAAGCCAAAGAACATTTCAGTTTTCCAAATCTTGACATTGATAAGAGAAAGGAATCATCAATGAAAACAGATATTTGTACTTTCAAGGAGACTTATAATGATTCTTTCTTTCATGGTCCATCAGTATTTGGCAACATTTCTCCTCACAATGCCTTTTAATGCAAATACAACCTGATTTGAATCAAACCGAATTCAGTCCCAGTCCATCAGTGGCAGGTCACATTTACGTCTGTGTCAGGCCACCTGCACGGTGCTACTGTCTACTGATGTGTTAGCCCCAGCTGGAGTTGTACGATCTGACTCCAGGCCAGGTCTCACCTGCCAGCTCCTATCGGCTCCTCCGCTCGTACGCTGGCCTGGGGCCTGTCACTGATGGGCAGCCTGCCGTCCACTCTAAACGGCTGGCTTCCAAAGACATTCGCTGATGTCTCTTCTCTTCCGCCTGAAACTGCTTCTGACAACACATTGAGATGTTTATTTCCCTACTCGGTTCGTGCTTCTCCTTTGTCTCTCATAAAGCCTGGCATAGATATAAAATCTGTTTTATCTGATGGTCCTCGTATCACAAGAAAATGGTCACAAGAATATTTTTAATGATGAGGTGTTGAAATATAATTTGAAATACCTCATGCACTCCAGCTGAATGAGACGAGCGCTGACCTGTGTTTCCACTCATTCGCACCGCAAAGCGGTCAGAGTGCCGTGACATCTGTAACTCAATTATATTAAATTAGCACAAAGGGAAGTGTATAACCATAAAATAGGCATTTATGGTATACGTTTATCCCCAAGCAGCCAATAGGAATCCAGAAAATAGTAACATAGTAACCTAATTAAAAGCAGTTGATGTAATACCCAATGACCGCTCAATTGTTAAACTAGGGGAGGTGTATAGGTTAATCATAGCCTGTGAGCAGCTTCATGTAATAGAACCATAATATGATAATTAGTTCACTTTTACCCAAACTTATCTATGTCAATAAAAAATATAGCTGAGCATACACACACACTAGGTGCCTTGGCCTGATCCAATAAATCACAGTAGACGAAACATCCACTATTCACGCTCCATGCTGCCCTGGATCATGTACAGGCGTCGCCATAATGAGTGTCTACCATTACTACAAGGTGTTTGATCACCATTATGCCTTACAGATATGTTAATTTGGCGACTATTATATGAAGGTTGCCCTTGCACCTTGAAAGTATTTCTGTAATTACTATAGTGACAGCGTTGTCCCACATGGCTACACTATTATAGCCCAAGAGGTTGTGTTTAAAGAGTGATGCCGTTATTAGCATACCTTTTGTTGTAAGCAAATTCCGTAACCTACAAATTGGCACAGTTAAAGCAATGATGTGAGAAGAAGTGGGACTTTTTCCATGTTCTAAAAAAAAAATGCCAGCATATAACTTTCTAGAAATAATCTTTTGCATTTCTCATCTTTAGTAGAGAAGTTGATCCCAATTTCTTATATTCTAACCCTCTAATGAACTGCCCCATTTTGCAGCACGCCATTGCATCGTCTCCACACGGGGAAAAAAAGTGTGTGTGCTCCGGCGGCAATTCCACCAGCTGCTGGCTACAGTTACAGTGCAGATATCATAGACTACCATCAAGTTATGGAGATGACAGTTATATCATCAACTCCATCAGCCCTCCTCAGTGAAACAATTTTCAGTGTCTACAGGGGCAGACACAAACAAACCGTTTTCCTGATATTCTTTTTCCAAGCAATCGGGCTGCAAGGGTCCCTCCCAGCTCGAGGGGACGGCAGCAGGCCTGTGGAGAAATGGATAGAGGGAGAGAATAGGAATACAGGGAGGGAGGTGTGTGTGTGTGTGTGTGAGAGAGAGAGATGAAACAAAAGAGAGAGACAGAACGACAAAGAGGGGAGAGAGGGGAGCCTAAATTGGGAATCTATTACTGAGGCATGGGTACAGCAGCCCCTCTCTGTCTCCCATAAACACACAGAAATGTGTTCAAGTGCAGGGGCTTTATAAGTTTCCCCTTCTCCAGAGTAATGTGCTTTGAATGGCTGGTAAAATGGGACTGGGAGAATTTCATTCCCGCTGCCTCCCCAGGCGATTCACCTTTGCCCCGCCGATGATATGAGCCCTTTTCTATTTTTTCCACTTTTACTCTCCCTCGTTCCCTCTTTCCATCTACCTGACTGATGGAGAGGAGGAGAAATAAATGGAGAGCAGTGGCACAGCAGGGGATGCAGAGACAGAAGTGCAGAGGGAGAGCGGCGCGGGCGGGGGGGAGGAGGATCGGGGTACAGGGCTTATTTATTTAGTGGAATGAGGCAGGTGCGTTATCCACAGCTCAGATTAGCTCATCTGTTTATGCTAAATGCCCCACCATGGGAAGCGCGGCCGTGTCACAGGAGGTACAGAAACCCATTTTTCTCAGTGTCTGCTGCTCGCGCCGATGGCTGGATCTGTTCTATTCACCCGTCAGACCTTCCCTGAGATCCACATATCACATGTAGTCAACAGATTATTGGCTTTCCTTTTCACTTAGCTTCGTGTATCTAGTTACCTAATAATCCAGCTCACCGATACGCTTGTTTCTTATTTCGCTTGATTCAATTACGCGAAGGGACATTTTCCTTTTGATTTACAAAACACAACTGAGGTAGTGCTTTCTGCGGCCCTCTGAACCTCCGGGTCCCTGTACACCCAAATGAGTTGACTCAGAGATTAAAGCGCGTTCAGGTCCCGCGTTGGCCCCTATACTAACATGAAGTCATGGAGCCCTGGGTTCTGGGTCTCTCAGCACCCACTTAAACATGACTGATGGACTGTAAGGCAAGGTAACACTAGATGTTAAAAACATTATAGCGACAGAACAACATCCAGTTGTTCATGTAATGCACATGCATGATGAAAGTCGTAGCTCGGGGACATGCTATCCCCTGCGTGTGTATGTTATGTGCTGCTTACACCCTTATATGGTCAAACTGGAGTTTAGAGAATAAGTGCGCTATTATATTTCAGGCACTACATCATATTGGACTTATCACCTTTACTCAGCATATAGTGCTGCAAGCTTTAGATAAAGATAATGAACTCCATTATTTATTTATATCAATCTTCACTCAGAACTGTTTATATGACTATAAGTGATTCAATGTATAGATAGTTAGATGTACAGTATAGATTAGCAGAAAATGCTTATTTATACTGGCTGCACAACTTTAATTTCCCCTGCAGGTAAAAGCATAAACACATGATCGAATGTGCGCCTGTCATCAGAGGAGCTGCTGAAAATCAGTCTAATATATATTTCAGATTTAGATGAGAGGTTGTCACATGTTGGGTTGAGCCAAAAGAAATTTAAAAAAGCAACAGTGAAAGAAATATTACACCTGTTCTTCCAGTTGTGTTGTCAGCGGTGCCCGGTGGTCATATTCTCCTCCATTAGCCCTGAACCTGTTCATTACCGCGTGATGTTTCCGCCGCTGCACACCATGAGGAGAGCGTGGCCGAGCCCCAACCTTTCACCCCTTTGTCCTCATGCGGAAAATCCTCTTGATAAGACATGTAATGGCTGGAGCGTTATTGCGTATGTGTGCGTGTCTTTTGTGTATCCACCTTGTGCATAGCATGTGAGAGGGTCATAACCCCCGCTGCATGTGTGGCTCCCACCTACGTCCTCCTCCGCTCATCTCTCTCGACTCACTGAGCTGCCGGGCCGACACCGGGTGTCCTGTTTTTCCTGCCATTAGAAGATGCTCGGTAATGCTCCCGTGCTGGCATCGCTCACTCTTCTCCAGTGGCGAGAGTAAATGGAGCAGCTTTTCACAAACAATAAATCCCAGAGGGTCCCTCGGTCTCCCTCTCCCCCTCACCTCCGAGCACTGGCTTTTCATTTGTTTTATTTACATAGCCACCTTTATGAGCTTTCATCAGCAGGTCTGCTGATATAGGAAACTAATGGCTTCTCAGAGTGCGTGTTTGTGTGCATGTGTGCATCCATCCATATATTTTATGTTGGTATTTCCACCCATGGATTTGCATCTGTATGTGTGTGTGTGTGTGTGTGTGTGTGTGTGTGTGTGTGTGTGTGTGTGTGTGTGTGTGTGTGTGTGTGTGTGTGTGTGTGTTTATTGTCCACTATCTTGAGAGCTAAAAATCAACATTTTCATGAAGGCTTGTGTTTTTTGCCCAATATAACCCTCGACTTTACTTTTCACTTTCTCCTCCCGCCTCCCTCCTTATTTCCTATATCTTTTCTCTGTCTGCCTGTGAATCCATTTTTCAACCTTACATTTCTCATTGATTATCCATCATCACCACAGCTACGCCACAAGATTCGCTGAATAAATGCCCGAAATGAGGCTATAGCCTTAAGATCTAACACGTTTTACTAAATGCTTTAATGCAACCCCTCTGTCTCTATTTAACTCCTTGGCGTGTATTTACCTGTTTTAATATGTGGTCAGTTGCATTATTTCCTCACATGTCAGTTTTCCTGTTTTTATATTTTGTTAGTTTACTGTGGGCAGTAAACTCAGCAAGCAACGCAGAAATAAACAGACACATTTATGTTGTGGGAAAAATAACACTTCCACCACCTCTGCTCCCCTCCTCTCCCTGTTTAACGCCCTCTGTGCCCCCCTTGGGCTAAACAGAAATAGGTCCAGCTTAGGGCCATAATTGGTCTTGATCCTTAGGCTGCAGGCATATTCCAGCGGTGGGTCTGGATGGGGGGCTTGTTATGTGTGAAAAGGTGGCAGGGGAATGCCTGGCCAGTAATTAACAGTGTGCAGGAGACTGTGGAGGAGGAAATTTAAAAGTGAATGGGGGAGGCCAGTTCATTCTATGGCCCCCGCTCTGCCTCTCTCTCTCTCCGCCTCCTCTGTTTCTCATCTATTCAGTCTTGCCTGTTATTGGAGCTGATGGGTTTATAGAGATTTTCACACTTTTGGAAGTTGAGCTGGCATTGTGAATTTGTTTTTTTCGCTTGCTCCCCCGTTCCGCGCCCCCTTGGCCCGGGCCCGCCCGCCACACACAAACATGCTCCCCCTTCAACTGCCTCCACTTTTTCACTCACTCACTCTGAGCCATTTCTTTTTTCCTTGAATGAAAGTTAATTGGTATTATATTTAAAAAGTGTAAATACTTTGTTGTGGAAAACACAAAAATCTATTCAACAGCAGTAATATCAAATAGAATATATTCGCAGAATAAGACAGAAAAGCTGCTTTCAGACATGTAATGAACCTCAGATAATCTCTTGAAATTAGGGGCTCAATGTGAGAACGCAAATGTCCCAGATCAGTTGCTGCGGACATTCTCCTGAGTTTTTCTGCCAGCTCCATAGTTAAGTATCTAGATAATGTCTGAGTGAGTCCATGGGAGCAGGATATTTTTCACAGGATTCACCGCAAGTAAGTGTTGATGACATTTCAAACACTTCAAAATGCAAAGACAAAGCGAGCATTTGAGAGCTTTTGGTGATAAGGGCTGACATTGGTGTTGTGCTGTAAACGAAAACACTTGATCTGACCCGAAGCATCTCCTGCTGTGTTTATAATATGTGAATGGCAAACGCCGCAAAGTGTTCAGATCCAAATGTCCAGACTTATTTTAAAAATGTCTGAAAACTGCTTAAGACTGCAGTATACCTTCACTCATCTGGGCACCCGTGTCTGTGTGTGTCCGCCTGTCTATATTGTTAATTGGTTGCCTCTAAACCCATATTTATTCAGGATCCATCTCTGTATCTTATCTCTGACAGACTGGAGGACTCACTCACCCACTCAATCACTCACCAACTCACTCGGCACAGAGTTAAGTCTCCATCTTGTATAGATTTAGTCTACACAGTGTTTCCCATGGCTGAGCTGTCTAAACAAAGAGAGGAGTTGAATAAATTGTAACACAAACCGCACAAATATTATAATAACATTGCGGAATGATTAATGTGATACAGTTAGGGTATAAACAAGTCCGTGCGTCGGTGACCCCTCATGAAAAGGACGCTTATTCTAGTTTTTCAAATGTCTTGACAGCCTTCAAATGGCCTGTCTGTAGTCGGCGATGGACAACAGCAACACAGAAACTCTCCCCACACATAAACACGTTTCCTCTTCCCTTTATTGTTCCTTTTCCGGGCCGCATGTAAACAAACTTTAGTTTCTCCTTTAAAAGTTCAATTGGCTTTACTGGCATGAAAGTTGATGAGCAAAGTTGCTGCATGCAATTAAGTACAAGATGGGTAAATATCACAGCATTATTAATGCATATTTCACTAAGCTTACATTAATATACAATTTGCCGGCAAAAAGTAAAACAACAACTCTGTCATTGTGGCTCCTTGTTAAAAATACATTTGTATGCTTACACATCTGAAGTATAGGAAAATCTGAATTTGCTGCCTTCAGCTACAACCAAATAAATATTTATATTCTCTCAAATTTATATTCTCTGGATACCTTCGATTGAGATGTTAACAAAATACTGCGCACACTGGTACATCTGTGTGTGTGTGTGTGCATGTGTGTGTGTGTAATAGTATTTTGTGAGAGCAACAAATTGTTGTTTGTGTCTTGTTTCTCCCTCAAGATACACTCGGGTGTTAGTATGCCAGTGTCTCCGCAGCCCCTCGTCTCCTCCGCAGCCGGGCCTGGTCCAGACTAAACACGTGAGATTGAGAAGCCTGTTTACGGTGTTTAGGCAGGCAGACAGACGGACGGACAGGAAGTGGGCTAAGCGATGAGAACCTCCCCGACAGCTCCAGAGATAAATGGATACTCTGCTAAATGAAGGAAGGAGAGACTTCAAATGAGCCGTCGCAGGGAAGCACCCAGAATGGGGTTTTAAACACTTTCCCAAGGTGTGCGCTTGTACAAAAAAAAGTGTGTGTATGTGTGTGCCTGTGTGTGTGTTTTTAAGTGTGTCTGTTCATGTGCAAGCATGTGTCCCCCCTGTGTGTGGTTTCTGGGGGTAACAGGTGGGAGCTATGCCATGTCCTGGTTAACAAGAGTGTTATTGTGTTGTTCTGTCCTGCATGACTGACCGTCAGCTGTGCAGGGTCATCCTCCTTCCCCCTTAACCCCGGAACACTAACACGCCAGCCACGCATGCCCGCACACACATAACACACACACTTTTCAGACGGACACATGCATGCGGACTCGGGGACACACCCAATCGCGCACACACAAACGGGTGGTTGTTATGCATCAGTTGGTGGCCTGTAATTGAATGACATGATCAGTGATATTTCTGATTTGGTGGCCCGATGCACCCCAGTGACGAGGCATCTGCTCTCCTTTTTTTTTTTTTTTCCTGCTGCAGAGCGGTTCCATGCTGCAGCCAGAGCGGGACATGGCTTGAGAGGCATACACACACACACACACACACACACACACACACACACACACACACACACACACACACACACACACACACACACACACACACACACACACACACACACTACTCCTCCCCGCTGGATACATACACATAGCTTTTCCTAAGTCACTCACACACAGTGCCCCAGGGCAGTCTTGCAGTTTGGTAACACTACCCAACAACAATACTCCCTCAACTGCTTGGCTGTTTACTTTCTGAAAGAGTTAAAGTCTTCCACTTAAAGGATTACCTTACGCTTCCCTGAACCCCATGCCCTCGTTGGCCTATGCTCTCACCTCAGTGCCACACACACACACACACACACACACACACACACACACACACACACACACACATGCACGTACATCCACGAACACAAAAACACACATGCATGACCACACTCGCGCGCACACATGTCCAATTCGAGGCTGACAGCCACACAAAGACGAGGATGAAGCAACATAGTGCACTGATGGAGATTGCCTTTGTCCCTGCTTTACCTTAATCTATTCTTCTCTACCAGCTACTGACTTTTCACCAGAGCAATAAAGAGCTGTCAGGAACCACGCGTCCTTCTGCTCAGCTCCTCATTAATTTAACCAAGAGGGTGATTTTCTTTTTCACCCCCATTTCTTTTACATCTAAACCATTTAACATTAACTTCCTGTTCTTTTACTGCTGAGGATGTTTTACTCTTTTTTTCCCCCCTTGTAAAACATCGGCGAACATGCATTTTCAACATTTCCTTTAGTCCTACACTGTGATTGGATGCACTCGGGGTAACTTTTAGGGAGTGGAGTCCCTCTCCTCTCCCTCTCTCGCTCTCTCTGCACTCTGAAGTGGAGCTCAAGTGCTCCGACAATCTCCACCTTCTCTTATAAAGCACCCCCTCCTGGGCTGGGCGGGGCGATCAAAGCACTGAGGCGGGGACGCGGGGTCGTAACTGACGGACTTGTTTACCAACAGACTAATTATTGCCCTCCCCTGCACTGCTCCTTGCAAGGCACTGCATGGCTCTCTGTATGAATCATTGTGCTCAAAGCAAAGGGTAGGAATCAGGGTTTGAGGGAGCAGGAGGGCCGGAGGCGTGTCAGCAACCCCTCGCTGACTGGAGCAATTACGTGCGTGTGGGTTTGTACCGGCAGGTGTGCGCTGGAAGCCGTGGCCATCGTTATACTCTCTGAGCCCGTTGCGTGCTAGAATGCCCCTCTATTTGAGGAATTCCTCTCATTTATGAGCTATACGTGCATGTCTGTGTTAGCTTTTCTCTTAATCGGGGAGTTGTTACTGTATAACCTCCTACAGCCTCTTGTCTCCCAGCTTAACAAAAAGCCACATAAAGGTCCGGGGGGGTTTTAGGCTCTTATGCCGCCCAGCACCCGTTTAATTACAGCCCTCGTAGGGCAGGAAATGCCAGGCTTATGGGGGTATCAGGCCCAGCACCGTGGCACAGAGATGTCCGTTTTGCTATAATCCACCTCCCTGGATAAACATTCAACAAGGATTGAGCCACTTTGCACGTCTATTTGTAGCCACACAGTGGGGGACCAGCCCCACGCAGATGGATGGAGATACACCCGCATTTCCAAGGAGAACAACAGACATATAATCCGAAATTATAATTATTCGGGTAGTGTGCATTTTATTTTATATGTCTGGCACCATTCTTTGGCACATATCGGCATACATCATGACCTTTAAAAAAAAAAACACATGCATCTAGGCACCAGCACACACTTGCATAAAGTCACAAAGTCACTCACACACACCTAGGAGGGCCCCTAAATTAACATAATGTCATGCCTGCCCCTTGGAGAATGCAGTAGACAGCTGACTACTGGAGCTTATGAGAATGCTCAGTTGTCAAGAGCCAAGAATTCACATGAAGGTGCCGCTTCCAGTTTATGTGCTATGCATAACCCCCACATGCCAGCTAGTGCACATGGTATGTACATGTGTGTGATGTGGGGTTATGTATGTGTGTGTTGGGGCAAGTTTGCATGTGCACATATCCCACTTTATAACACACTGTGTATGAAGGTGTTTATGAACTCTGTCTGTGCCTGTGCATGTGTATATGTGTGTCTGTATTATATTTTTGAATCTGTTGCATATCTGATCGCCCTGTGTGTCTTGAGTGTGAGAGAGAGACAAAAAGAAGACAAAAGACAGGCAGAGAAAGCCAGATCCCACAAAGACTCAACAATCCGTTTGATGTTGCTTTCCTGACCTTGCGAGGTGTGTGAACACACATCCTGTTCAGAGTTTAGCTACAGCAGCACGAGGAAATGTGCAACTGAAACATACTTTTCTCATGATGGCATTTGACAAGTGGGTTAGCTATTTCACCGTCGTCTTTAGAGGTCACTGCGAGGGCTGTGTAAGACACCCCCTAATCCTCTGCCTTTCTTCTCCTTCGCACCGGCCACAGTGGGACATGTGAGATATTACTGGTAGAAATTTTAACATGATAATATGAAAGAGAAAAACTGGCAAGAATTCAACATATTTGCTTGGGGCAATTTTTCTTTGTCATTTCAGGACTTAAATCACTGTGTCCTATGATCCATCAGGGCTGTATTGATTCAGCTGGCTACCAGTCAGTTATTCCAGCGTACAGTAGATATGAAACTAAATCTCAGGCCAGTAGCTGAAAGAAATATATACGTATATGAACATTTGTTCTCAAACGAACAGGCCTAATCCTTGGTAGTAAAAAACATGTCAAAGGGCCATGCTGTCACCGGCGGTATGTTTTGTTCCAGGGTCACTCATTTTCCAGGAGGTGTGCGAAATAGCACTGACCCCACAAAACTCCTGACACTGAAGTATGGCATGTCACAGGTGAGCCCTACAACATGGAACACACACACACACACACACAACACTGAGCATATCAACAGCTGGCTACAGTAGATGGTGCGCCTGTTGTGTGAGGGTGAAATTCACAGACACACTGCTAAGGTTATAGAAGCCCCGAAATATTGTGCATTTCTTCACTGAAAGTGCTGTTAGAATGGGCTGTGTACGTGACCTGGGGTGACGCTGGTTGCACACTTTTTTTCTGACACTGCAAAAGAGACGTGCAGTAATTGAGCCATAGCAAGTAAAGACCGACTGCAGGACTCAGTCCACAGAACCCTAGAGCGGCGCCATCGCTGCTGCAAAAAAAGAGCGGTTCACCTGTTTGTTCAAAGTTTATCGAAGCCAGAATCAGTTCACAAAACCCTGAACTGGAGAGTCAGTTGTTGCCATTGTCGTGAACCATGTTGTTGTGATCAACAACATCGCTTACTTTCATGTGTCCAACAACCGGAGTCCTTTATGTCTGTTTATTCAAAGTTTGTTATTATTGAACGTATATTACATCTACAAATCGCCAAAAATGTTACACTGCACTTCCTTGGGCCCTTAACAATACACATGCCGACAGTACATTTCCTTTTTTTCAAAGAACAATGTGGGATGTTTTACACATCGGTTATATCAGAGTCCACCTTTTTGTAAGTGATGAGTCAATCCTCGCACAAGAGCAACCCACCCACTCCCCCGTCCACCTCATTTTCACCCAGTGACTCAACTTCCCCCCTCGGTCCATGTCTCTCACCCTGGCTTCACCCAACTTTCTCAACCGTGCCTCCCTTCAAACACCAGGCCATTTCCGCTCTCTTCCCCTGCTCAACAAATATGTTCTTTGGAGCCCTTCCCAGAATACTTTGGCATACACCAATGCCCACTCCCAATCTGCTCTCTTGTTTGACAATGATCCAGACGACAGCAAGGGGGCAGTGAAGGTGGCGGGAGGGTACGCCCATATAGTTACCGAGCACTCATGGCACAAGTAGCCCTCAAGAAATAAAAAGAGATGCGCGGGAGGAGAAAAAGGAGGAGAGAGGGAGCTTTACCTCATGCCCTCTTCTTCGTAATATGGCATTAATGTGAGGACATGGTTTGTTCTCAGGGGGAACAGGCTACACAAAGTGAGCCCCTGCCTAAAAATATCCATTCTTGTCCTCTTTGATGGAAACTATGACTCTGCCTAACAACTGCTGTGAAGTTATGAACAAGTGATGATAGGCTGGACGAGAGAGAGATGAGAGAAAGATGGGAAGGGGGTGAGAGAGGAATGGGAGAGATGGGAAGAGGGTGAGAGAGGGATGAGAGACAGATGGGTGGGGGAGGTAGCAGTGGAGTCTGAGACAGTGCGGGAGGGAGAGAGTGATAGGGTGAAGACGCGGACATGGTGGGTCAGCACGTGGGTTAAACCTTCTCCTCCCTTGAACCCCAAAAACATGGATGTGCTTAAAAGGAATCTGGGGCCATTTTATCCAATAGACTAAAACATGTTGTGACTCTCGCTCTAACTGAAAACACAAGCGTTTCAAAAACTGCTTTTGCAACCAGACCAGACTGTATGTGTTCTATTCCCTCAATAGATACATCGTTTTAGGTAGTTCAGGGTAGTTCAGAGAATGACTCAACACAGAGGCCATTGTTGCTCAGTGGTTTTCAACTTTTGTTCATCTGCAGAATCTTTGCATTAGTCAACGCGTCAGCTGTCAACCATGTACCGAACCACTAACTCGTATTTAGGTCTAATTACCGGTATACTCTCTGGTGCCGTCAATACCCTCCTCAGCGAAGCACCCGACTCCAGTTTTTGTCATCCCTCACATTTCGTCAAACCTCTGTTTGTCCTCTCGTCCGCTCTCACACATGGCACTTCAGAACTGCTCACTAAGGCTTCAGCAATCTCCCGGTAATGGTGTTTTTTAAGTGGCCTGTTTGCATAGAGGGTCTATGGAGAGCGAGCCCATGATAGAGCCAGTGACTAAGTGGGGGCTGTTACAGTGACTGAACTCATATTCAGAGCCCAGTCATCCACTGGGGGACTGGCTGCTACTGTAGTCTGGCTGTGGTCTCTGAGCTATCACCAGCCAACACACTTTTAGCAGTCTACTGTAATGTGACACTTGGGGATTTTTCAAAGCGTCACGGCTGTGTAGCGTACTTGTACCATGTGTAGCATATGCGGCAGTTAATGCCTTTATATGTATGTCTGCGTGTCCGTGTGTGTTTGCGTTCACCCGTGTGAAAAACAGCGCTCGTATCCGTGTCTTCATGTGTGTGTTGAATGTGTGCATGCATAGTTGTGGATGCATAGTAAACATGCTTCCTCTGATTTGATTGTTACCACAATGAGTCCCCCTGAGTGCCCCTGAAGAATTATTAGTCCTCTGCCTTCATCTCTGCGTTTAGATTTCTTTTTATGGTTTCTTGAGAATTTTTGGTGAAGTTATTTGCTCTCACTTGGCCATTGATAAAAGCTACATTAAAGCAGAGTGACTTTGATGCAGAGGAGAGGAACCTTTGGCAACGAGCCTTGATGAGACAGCCAAGCGGCCGGCCAGCCAGGTTTTCATTAGATGAATGCTGTGTGGGACTCTGGCCAGATAAGATGGGCGCCAACATACTGGAGCCAACCAATATAGTTATAGCAAGGTGCTCTCTATTTCACTTCCTTTACGTCACTGTCTGTCTCTGTGGAAGTCGGTGTCTGTCTCGCGCTGTACAACCCGAGAGAGGGTAAGACCAGTCTGAACGGCTTCCATGCCCTTTGCAAATCAACACACCCAGAGCAGCGATTTCCATAAAGATGTCTTGGCCCAGCTTTGCTTAAGAATAGGTCGACTGAAATAGGTGGCTTAGCGGTAAATGTCAGAGAGAGATCCAAGAAGGCAGAGAGACACGGAGAGAAACAGAATGAGAGGGGAGAGTAAAAGAGAGAAAATGTGTGAAGACATAGCATGCAGAAATATGAAAAATTCAAAGGTTCATAGCTGAATTGCAGCTGTCGACATATGATTTGTAATACAGGCTTGCAGTCAAAAGATATTTTTAAACAGACTGTGGAATTTTTATACGGGTTTGCAATATTTATTCACAAAACTTCACAGTCACTGCGTAAGATAATTAGCTTGGAAGTCAAGGATTCAATTTATGTAGGAGCCAATGTCCTTCTCTCATCAAGTGCCATTAAGAACAACTACATGATGACAGTGTACCAGAATTATGTTTCTGTACTTGTCACAAGGAATAACTTACATTTCTACATCACTCATCATTACGGACAAGGGGTAAAAAAAAGTGTTTCTGATTAGCTAACGTTGAGAAGGCCAGTGGACAAACTGAATGAAGGTCAGCTGTGTTGTTCCAGGGCCAGTCTTTTACTGGTGGTCACACTTTTGCCCCCGGACCATGTAGGATGCCCTGGATTCCCACAGACAATAATAGCTACAGAGAGATGTGTTGAAGAGTGCAGCTGGGGCATGACTTTCCTCCTCTGTCTGGTGACCACACACCATTTATAATGACACGCTGAGACTCGGCTGCTCTTTCACAGAGACGACGCCTAACACCGCATTACTGTGTCACAAAAAAAATTGTAATATCAATCGGTACCACATGGGTAGGGGGAGCAAATACATTCCTGTTTTTTTATAAACCTGACACACGTATAATCTGCAGTGTTCCTTGGTGACATATCGATTGATGATGCTGAGATAATTCTGCAAGGGCATGAAATTAAAAAAAGGGGTCACTTCTGCCTTTTAGCCTCTTATCAAACATCCCCCTGTTGTATTCAGCTATTTTAGATTCCTGCATTCCTTCGCCAGGGCCCCTTGTCCTTAGTCAGCATTTAGCTTGTGAAAGACATGACCCCAAGAACGACCTGCACACACACACACACACACACACACAGAGACAGACACACACACACAGATATCCACTCACCTCTTTGGTTTATACCTGCATACACACACATACAGTCTTGCACACACATTTATGCGCTTACCAACATTTTACAGGTGTTAGGAACAGTTTGCCTCGAGCGCTGCGTGAGTGGGTCTGTTTGTGTGTCTGTACGTGGCATGGCAAAGCCTCTCCCTGATTGTTTTAACTTCTGAGAGCTCGCTATGCATGCGTGTGTGTGTGTTTGTGCACACGCAGTGCGACAGATAGCTGATATCTATCGGGGCGTTAAGCTGATTAGTGTGAACTGTGGCCAGGTTCATTTGCATACGTTTCTTATCTCATTAGATTGGTATCAGCCTCTGTCACCATGCACGGCCTCGACCGGGATGTCTTCGTACCTCGCTCTGGAAGCACACACACACACACACACGAATACACAATCACCCTTGATGCCCCTGGCTAACAACAACGCTAATGTGTAACACCAGCCAAGAAGTGCAGGCTCCTCATCTCCTCTTGTCACCCGCACTACTACACCGCTGTCACGGCAGCACATCACATCTTCTCCTCAGGCTCCCCGTGTCCCTGGTCTTATCAAGGTCATTAACTTGCATCTCTTACTCTCATCTCCACACTGTCACCCTTGTTCATCTCATTGTTTTCCTCCTTTCCCCTTGTTTATCTTTTATTGTTCTTTATTTATAAGTGAAAACACTGGGTCTCCGTGATTGTAGATACATTTTTTTAGGGTTTGGAATGAAGATGTTTTATTATGTCAGGGGACAATATTGGCATCAATTTGGGTTTGTCTACTGTAAAGACATTTCAAGGATGTAATGCTTAATAGAAGGAATTGTGCATCGTAAAGACAAACAATGCAAACAGAAACATGTATTAAGACTATTTCTATTATTGAATTGCAAAATTAATCCTAGTACATAAACATACAGCAACATTTATTAGCTTACTTGCAGCAGCTTGTCCATCCATCCATCCAAGCAGCTTATCCTTAGAGGGTCCTGGGGGGGAATGGAGCAAATTCCAGCTGACAATGTGTTAGAGGTGGACTACACCCTGGACACCCTCCAATTAATTGATTAATCTGCGTGTGTTTAGACCACAGACTAACCACACAGACATAGGGGGAACATGTGAACTCCACACAGAAAGGCCCCAGCCGGCCCTCAGGTTTGAACCCAAAACCATTTATGCTGTCAGGAGACTGCTAACCACCGCACCACCGTGTCGCCCAGCAGCAACATAGGTATCATCATAGTTATCATTTGCCTTTACATGATTTTACGCCCCTGTTCAAGCGCTTGAACTCCATGGACGTTTATAGAAGATTTAACACAATGACCATTAGACTATCAAAAACTCATGCATGAGGATGACCCTTGATTTATCACTTGACATGTTTATTGACAAATGAAATTACATTTTGGGTTTTTTTATGTAAAGCAAAACTGTAATTGGTCTTCCTGATACACGAGTAAGAATAACACAGAGAGATTAATAGTTTTGCATTTCAGCGTGAAAGAATCTTTTAGCTCGCGTTACAGCCGCAGCCTTGTTACTTTGAATCGTTTGAAGAGCCACCCTCTCCGCTAACACTCGTGTGGTTTCCTCAGGCAATGCTGATGTTTAAAGACGCGTCTCACTCCGCTACTAGATAACATTTTATTTACTATCATGCGTTCCCTTCCAAGGACAGCATTAACACTTTGTTTTATGAGTTCTGTCAGTGCCGCCACGCCTGTGGACAAACCAATACATTGTTCTCATTTATCTATCAGGTCCGCGCCCGCCTTGAGTGAGCGGACCTGCGCTGAGTGCTTGTTTCAGCATTGCTCAGTCATCTCCTGTACATATTTCCATTGTCAGGCCAGACCGGGGGTACTGATGGAGACATACTGTATGTCATTGCCTGGGCGGCCAGTGGAGAGACATAGAGGTCATATTAATTTTAAGTTAGAGCCAATAGTGGAGGTTACAGTGTGCTGAGGTTAGCATATGTCCTCCTATAGCAATTTCAGTGCATCTACATTCATAAACAAGGAGATAGTGAGGAAGTCTGAAAGTACAATCAAACTGTCATGGCTGGAGGGAGACCTTTGCTTTATAATATTATCACCCTCCTCAGTCAGAGAGTATGGCTGTGCTGCATCTCCATGGGTGACAGGTTTAGGAATGTGCACCTTGAGAATGGGAAGAAAACAACGTGAGATAAGAGTATTAGTGGGGAAGGGGGGGGGGGCATAATAGCTAATTGGCTTTGAGCAATTTTCTTTAGTATTTTCACATTCTTTCTCCAAGTGTTGCTAATCAGTTTTATGTCATTGTTTGCAGCAGGATTTGTGTTAAGAATAAAGTATAAAGGATACATTTCTGCATGAGATGGGAAAGGATCTGAATTCCATATGAATTGTCTGATTGTTGTAAACACGGTACAACAGCCTTGTCTGCTAAGAGAACATTACATTTATTTTTTCAAGTCACTTAACCTTGTGATGAATTTTGCAGAAATGCCACAAACACAAACCTGAGCTTGACCCTGTGATATCTGAAGAGCTGTTACTAGCCTTTTACTGAGCTGGAACCGAACATACCGACAATCAGAACAGTGTGTAAGGTCAGTGCAGTGTGAAACATAATGTTAGACCATGAAACTAATGCCTGGTTGAAATAGTTCTGTGTGCTACACATGAACCACGACTTTGCAACATGCGTCATGGAGTTCGTAACTGGTTCATGCCAAGTGTCATCTCCTTTCCATTGCACACTACAAGGAACTCTGCATGGTTTTGAGACTATTTACTCTTATGTTTTAATCTTATCTATTAAAACTGTTTTATAACAATATTAGAAACGTTGGTGTGAGGAAGTAAGTTTGTGGTCACTTTATTTTAAAGTATTGCTTTGCAGTAGAAAGACCCAGGCGGTGTAGGTCTAACATACACAGTGGTATGAGATACTTTGAGGAATGTTAAGTTTAAAATATTATGGTCTATGAAATAATAATAATAATAATAATGACAATAATAACAATAATATGAATAATTCAACTTTGTTTCTATAGCACGTATCGAAAACATCTTTTCTACAAAAAACATGGAAGTAAAACAATGCAGAAAAAAAAGAAAGATAACTTAAAAGAAAATATTAAAAACAAACAACATACATTAAAACCAGTGAAAAACATTCATTCAAAGGCTTTCCTATAAAAAAAGTATGTTTTAAGCAATGATTTAAAAACACATTAAGCGCTGCCAATACTAATCTTCTTAGACAAGGAATTCCAGAGTCTCAGGGTCCTGACAGGTCCTGACAGGTCCTGACGTTGGTCACCCTTGATTACCAGCCTTGACTTAGGAACTACTAGCATTGGATGTTAGTTGCTCTGTTATTTAACTGGGGGCCAGGCCATGCATGCTGAGCTTTAAAAGTTATGTTAAAAATAATCCTAAAACCAATCCGCAATTTAACTGGCAGCCAATGAAGGGATTTGGGCTGTACGCTTGGTGATACTAACCAATCCCCCCCCCAAGTTTGGTATCAACTTTCTCAACTTTATTTCCCAAAGTCCTACAACTTTACCACAAGGAGAAGATTGAGTCCGTGTCAGATGGAAGATATGATGGAAGTTTTTTCCCTGACCTCTCCTAAATGTCGAGATTTCAACATGAGAGTCTCACAGTTTACCTGTTAGTGATTATTTTGTACCCTTACATGTGCCTCCTCTGCGATGAAAGAAGTACATGTACATGCCTGCGGGTTAACTGTTAGTTAGAGTTAGTAGGGAAAAGAGAGCTGCAGAGACAGCCCCTCACATCTCTGTTTCCTTCAAGAGGCTAATGCTTTATTTATAACATTGCACCCCCCAGGTGCGCACCCCAGGTCCCTGCACAGCCCTTTCTCTTCCCCACAGGTATACTCCGCGCCTCTGCCTTGTGCCGTGTTACCTAGCGCACCTTCACATGCCTTTCCTTTCAACATCCCACTCCTACGGCTGCAAAAGAGGAGGAAGTTGAGGAGAGGGATACAAAGACTCGGCGTAACGCAACATACAATCTGCAGACTGAAGCGGTTTCACAGCCGTGGTCTCCGAAGTCTCGCTGCAGCTCTCTCGTGTGCTCGAGAAAAAGAATCCCCTATCCTCTAGCCCCGCTCGCTCCTGCCGAGCTGAAAAACACCACACAGGAGAAAGACAGAGCGAGAGATGGAGTAAAAGAAATGTTGGGGAACACTAAAGGAATGGAGAAGTAGAATTGTAGGTGGTGGGGCAGGGGGGGGGTGATTGGAGAAGACAAAGAACTGTGCGGGGGGGGGGGTTGAGGAGAAAGGAGAGATTGAAGAAAGCATGATAAAGAAGGGAAAGAAATGGTGTCTAGCTCTTTTTAAACTTGGAGATGCTCAATCCCTTCTTCTCACTCCAACCTGCATTTCTGGGTCACTAGAGACATTTAAACTGCACTTATAATTAACAGCTATTTTTAAACAGGGAGGGAGAAGTGGAGCGGTGGCGAGGTACAAAAGCATTAAAATTGCCCCAGATTCGCTATTGAATAGGACACATCAAGGCAATATGCTGGCAGATCAAAGTGAGCGAGGAGAAAGGAGACAGGGCCGATCAGTGGGGATAAATTGTTCCTTTTATAATGGCATAAGAATAGACCTCTCTGCAGCTGAAACAATTTAATAACTGCATTCATTACCTCTGTCCAGCCCGTCTCTCTGTCTGTCTGCTGCACAATGTGCAAACGCCTCTGCCATGCACTACCTCTCTTTGTCTCTCTTTCCCCCCTTTTTCCCTTTGTCTTCCAAACTTATCACCTCACTCACTCTCTTTCTTTCTCTCCATCTCTCAGTCCCCGTATTCTCTCCTCCCTCCCTCTCTGCCCACCCTCCATCGAATCCAGCATCCTCCACCTGTCCCCCAGCACCTTATCCCCACCGCCTCGCCTCCTGCATACTTCAGCAGTAGCTACAGTAGCAGAGGTTCCACTGAGCCGATGTGCTGCAGGCCCCACAATGAAGATGTGCAATGTCTGACACTCTTGGAATGAGAGCCCTAATAGAAGGGGAAGCGGTTATCACAGAGCTCCCCCAGGACCAGCCTCTGTGTGCCTGACGCTAATTATGGCGCATGCAAATGAATGTGCAGCATTAAAGTCAGGAGGAGCCTGCATGACTCCATGTAGAGGGGTTGTGTGAGTGTGAGTGTGCATGTATCTGCTCTGTGTGTGTGTGTGTGTGTGTGTGTGTGTGTGTGTGTGTGTGTGTGTGTGTGTCTACAAAATATGCTGTTCACAGTGTGACTACTTGAGCTTGTTTGGATACATATTAATGTGTGTTTCGGCGCACATGTCTGTGCACAGCAGGAATAAACCACCAGGCCAACACCCGTTTTACCTTTTCACACCTGCATTGGTTTAGATACTTACACTGATTCATTCTTTATTCTTTTATTCATTAGTATAGACTCACAGAGTAGGCCATGCATCAAGGATTAGGATGAAGAAATCTCTCTCTCTTTCTCACACACACACACACACACACACACACACATACACTCACACACACTGTGAGGCTGAGCAGAGAGGATCTCACAGGAGGATTCCTATAAATACATCTCCCTCACATTCACGAGCAACCTCTCCAAGAGGGCGTCTTTATTAAAACCATTTTGTCTTCTCTTTGTATGCTTGTGTGTATGCATGTGTGTGTGTGTGTGTATGCGTGTGTGTGTGTTTTTCCATTTGTGTGCTCACATGTGCGTATCAGCATATGTTTATATTTGTGTTGCTGTGTCTGGACATTGTGTTGGTGTGTGTTTATTTGTGAGAGTTTGTACACATTAATTGTATTTTCCTATTTCTGCATGTGTTTGCGCCCGCACCTTTATGTACCACCGCCTGTCTGTTTTCCCATCGTTAGGTGTGTGTTGGCGTATGTGTTTGCGTCTGTGTATATGTGTGTACATGTGTGTGTGTACATGTGTGTGTGTGTGTGTGTGTGTGTGTGTGTGTGTGTGTGTGTGTGTGTGTGTGTGTGTGTGTGTGTGTGTGTGTGTGTGTCTGTGTGTGTGTAGTCGTTATGTTGGCCATCTTATCTCCCCATTAGCCTCTTGTGCCCTGACCAGTATTCCCTCTCTCCCCTTCCTGCTTTCTCTAATGGGTAATTTAGCCATGCTCGCCTGACATCTAGCCTATTCCTTGTTTAGTTGCCATGGCTACGCAGGCCTATGGATTGCTCCCTTGCTCCCCTGGCCTTGCTGTGGATGCTATAGATGTCTCAACTATTAGAGGGCAGAGCTGCTAAACACAGAACACACACAAACACACACAGATTTTGGACTACACAAATAAACAATCAAGCATTTTGACATGAATATAGATTAAACTCTAAGATCTCTGACACAGACAAGCACTGAAATTGACAGTAATCATGGAGGTGATCGTGATGATGTTTTGATGACAGGTTAACAATGTTATGAACTGTATGTTTTTTAAAACCATCATTACATTAAACCAAAATACACCTGTCATTGGAAGCTCTGGGTGAAATAAGAGATTTGATGGTTTTGTTAAATCAATTAATTAGTAGTTAACAGCAAGTCATATTTTACAAATGGATACATCAACAAAAGCCACTAGGGTTGGATACCATTCTAAAAAATATTAGTACTGGTACTGATGTTTTCACTTCAATATTGGTTCCTAAACAATATTCTGTATTTATATATTTTAAGAAGAAAATATTAGATAACACATTTCTGTACAACTCTTTTTGTTTTTGTTTCACAGCTCCCTGGCAACTTTTTTTGTGTGTTATGTTTCAGTGCCTTGGTGTTTTTCCACATGAACAAATGTGAAATTTACCACAACTTGAAACTGTCTCAACATAATATCAATAGTAAAAATGTGTGACTGCTGCCCCAACAAAAACTATTCAAATACTAAGAAACCAAATGTAAAACATCTAACAAATCAGTGCACATTGGACAGTTGCAAGTCAGCGTCTAAAGCTCAGTCCTGCAGACCTTTGTATTTTACAGAGGTTTCACACTTGGCGGTTCTTCATCGCAAGGAGCATAAACAAATCTGCTTTCTCAAGTAACAAACAAGCCCGCTGACATCACACCATAAACAACCTTGTACAATTTGCCAAATTATTATGTTTTCTAAACAAATCCCAGTCATAGCTCCGCCCTCAGTAATCTCAGATGAGAGGGAATCCAGGGGTGGAGATGTTGGAGGCTCTCTTACGAGGAATAAGGCTGTGGCACGTCTGCCTGTGGTCTTTAAAGTTTATTTCATGCATGTAGGGCTGTACAATATGACCAAAATCTCATATTCTAATGGAGGTCATTTATCATTTGTCATTTTCCAGATAAAGATATGAATCTTTAGTCATTAGTTGTTACTCCTACCTTTTCTTGATCGTTTAAATTGGAGCCATGTCTGCAGATTTTTTGCTGTGTCTATCGCTGCAGGCAAAAGCCTCCTGCTGCGTTTAAGTTTGGAGTTGGTTTTGAGCACTTGACTGTACTTTTGTTGCTCTAGGTGTTAAAGCGAATTTAGCTGTCTGTTGAGTCTGTTGTGAGGACAGGCCTGGTGCATCGTTTTCAAAGTACCGATTTTACGGAGTTTTCGTACCCAAAACACGTCCATGTGAAACACCCAGTTCTGTGTCTTAACTTCATGGACATGTCCTGCCTGCATCAAACTGCAGAGGAACACAAAGGGTCAATGAAGAGAAATATTGTAGTCAAACCTCTCGAAATACAACAACACACATGTGAGTGTTTTTCTCCTCTACGGCGTGTTTGTGTAACGTTGCATCAGGCAGCCAATCTATAGCAATGTTAGATCTTGATACAAACATGCTGCCTGCTTATTGACTCACTGACTGATGAGATTTACTCCTATGCTGTTGAAATGTTTCTATATTCTACAGCATCTGAGCAAATCAGTCCGTGTCAGAGTCAAAGTTTGGTGCCCAGTTGTACTCATCCAGAAATAATTTCTCTGCAGCATGATGAGAGAATACGAGGAACTTGAGTGGTCTCTTTTGATTTTACTTTATAGTCATCTCAGGTAACTTTTAACGTTATAGTTTGCACTGTGTTGTATTTTTTTATAAGGTTTTATCGTCTCTACTTCCTTGTTATGACAGATCCGGGCCTGGCTGGAGGCAGCAACCTGCTGATAGATGAGGCCCTTTTGTACTTCCCGAAAAGAAATCATAACCCAGACACCTACAGAGGCCAAGCTAGATGAGTCAGTGAGGAAACATAAATGCGTGTGTGCGTATTCACTGTGTGAGAGCGCGTGTGTCTACGTGCATGAGCGTTTGTGTGGTATTGATTTTTTTTTTCATTTTCTTAGTGAAATATATAAAATGTATTTGAAAGGTTCATAGTCTCTGCCTCTCAAGAAACTTTAGTGCTTTGTACTTTGTCATCAGTTTTGCAGGTTTTGTCGTTGCAGTAGATGCGGTGCCACATGCCCGAGCTGCTTTTCGACAAAAGTTACACAACAGCAACACATGGGAAGAACGAGGGGTTGCAGGCAGGTGGAGAAAAAGAAGAAGAAAAACACAGCTTTGGATCTGGTCTCTGTTCCCCATGTATTTTGCAGGACCGGCAAGTTAGAGGTACAGGGTTGCAGCAAGGGGCTCCGGGGTCAAAACAAACAAACGCGCTTGAAGTCTTTCGCGAAGATCTTGTTGTCTTTGAAGTTCTCGCTATCGAGTGCAAAGGAGAGAGGGAGAGGCACACGGGTGTAGAGAGAGTTAGGGAAGGGAGAGCGGCGAGGGAAGGAGAGCGAGTTACAGAAGTGTGAAGCCCTTGAGTTGAAACTGTGCCTGGCTGGGCCTACAGAGAGCAGATGACAGTAGCTTTCGTTCCTTTTGCAGAGCTCACAGTGCGTTTGCCTTACATAACCCCTCCCATTGTGCTTTTTCAATTATTTGGGGAGAAATCTTATGTATGCACTTTAAAAGTTAATACTTTCATGTGTTCCGAAGTGAGGGGGCGCGTCGCAGATCGCACTTAAAGGAGATGGCTCTGACAAGATTTTCAGAATATCGACGATTATAATATCCTGTAAGGTACATCGGCTGAGTTTAACAGTGTGCAGCAGGGTTTTAGAGAAGAGGGAGAGAGTACGGGCACTGCGAGAGACGTATAGCGTTGTAAGAGCAGATACAAGCCGTGCAAACTCATTCTTATTTTTTACCCCTTCCCCCAACACAGATTCCCCTTAAGGTGCCCCTTACCCCCCCCCCCTTCGCCCCCCCTTGCCTCTGCTTCTCTGCGAGGTTAAAGCGCACCTTCCCACTAAAGGGCTCTGGGGTCACGCATCTGCATGTGAAATGTGAACCCGCTGACATTCCAGGGCAGCCCTAAGCCGTGCAGTCCTTTTGTTCACCGGGGTGCCAGTGTCAGGCCTAACAAGCCTGGCGAAAGTCTCTGAGGGAGGAGAGAGAGGGAGAGAGAGAGAGAGAGAGAGAGAGAGAGAGAGAGACGAGGGAGAGAGAGAGAGAGGCTGCTGTGTTATTGATGCCCTCCGCAACAATCCATTTTCACAAATGCCAAAGTCGGAAAAAAAAAAGAAAAGTTATGTTGCCCGAAATGGTGATACAAATTATTTCTTTACTGCACAACCTCCAAATGACATTGTTGCCATGAGCTGGCGGTAACACCGAATGTCATTGCTTTGGGTTTGTTAAAATGGTAATGCACCGAGCGCGTCCATATATTGAATAAGGTCAAGGCAACCATAAAAAAAACAGTCGGTCTCCTTGACAACAATGTAGACGTTTAGCGACCGTGAGAGCAGCGTCGCCACTGGAATTGCTTATATTCACCGTTTAATATTTAACAGAAATAGGGCGCTTCTATACGTTTCAACCTTGTGATCTTTGAATCCGCAAAACTAGATTAAACCTGGTATGTTCGACGCCACAGAGGGTTTTCAGGCGGAGCGCAGCGGACATGCAGGCTCTTTTAAATCAGGCAGCACACAGAGGTGCTATGGCCGGGCCGGGGTCCTTTCAGCCTGTGAATTAAGTTCTGAGGCACAAAGGGCAGCTATTCACCAGGCAGTGATGGACTTCACACTAGCCTTTATGTCCTCACTGGCAGGCAGAGGGAGAGGGAGAGGGAGAGGGAGAGAGGGAGGGAAAGAAGTTGGAATAAGTGAAACAGAAAACAGAGACATTGCCCAGGGAGCAGTGGTATGGACTGACAAATATTTTTAGTAGAAAGTATTCATTAAAATGGCCACAGGCACTCCTACATGTGTTTCTGTCGTTTCCAACGGATTTGAGTGTTTTTAAACTCATTACATTACTGCTTGTAGTGGCTGATGGACAGAAGCAACATCCGGGTGCAAATGACGGCTCTTTATCAGACGAGATGATGCAGGAAGGAAAAACATGTTAGACAACAGGTGTCAGTGTGTCACACAGGATATACAGACACGTCATATTTACAGCCTTGTGCAGATTAAATCAAATTGTTTATTAACCTTAAAAAATACATATTAATGTTTGTCTAAATGAGAACAATATGACCAACATCTATGTTGTGTTCAATATCCCTCACTCTTTCACTACTCACTGTATAGGGAGTTCCACGTAGAGGACTTTATAGTGAGCACATCTGCTAAATGAGAAAAGCACTTTCAGACACTACTCGGGTCATTTTCTCTTCCCTGGTAAATACATTATTGTTGTTGCACAGTTTTAACATGCCACATCAATGTCGGCCCATTTTATAACTCTCATATTTTCCCACATGAACGTTAGAAAACATTGTTAGCCTCTGCCAACTCGGATGTCAACCTGCAGGGGGGAAAGATCGCTCGGGACAAGGAATATCACTTTGATCCTCTTTGCTGTGGAAGTTTGCATATAGTGTTTACAGCCTGAAGGACGCTGTTAGTCCAGAGCAGACGGGCGTTTTAAAACCTCTCCAGAGCTAAAGAGCGCTCGCAAACAGCATGGACATGCACGACAAACACAACTGAAAACTAACTCATGTGGTTCAGGTAGGAAGGTAACATTTCTGTAACACTGAAACATCAACATATGTAACATACAGTACAAAATAGCATATGGCGCATGAACAATATTATTACAATATTTAGTGTCTGCTTCTTTCAGTTCTTTTCATTCTTCCTTCAGACGTGGCAGAATTTAGTTTTCACAGCAGACAGTTCTCTCTCCCCTCTCATCTGCTTTTCTGTCATCCAGTGCAACGCATGATGGTATTCTTGTTGCACCCTACTTTTCACAATGCATTGTGGGATACAATAAGTTTAGTATATAGGGTAGAGAAATTCTTGCTAAACATTCGGACAGCACTAAAGAAAGGCGAACTCACTATGTAGTCGGTAGTGAGTGATTTCGGACACAGCCATAGACCAACATTTATCCAACAGCGACATCTTAACTCATCTTTTGGAAAGGAAAGGAAATTTAATATTTGTATTTTTAGGTGGGGTTTTTAATGTTTTTTTAGGGTTTGAATATATTCACCAGCTTAACCACAACCCTGTGGAATTTGAAAGAGTTAAGACACTCCAGCACCTGTCAGGAGATCAATAAAAGCGTCACATTTTGACAGAAAGAGCGAGCCCACTATGTGCACCTGTTATTGCCATCGTGAACCTGCTTTATTTGAAATCCCTAAAATCAACACCTCCTGTACCGAGGGTCCTGTATATGCACTGAAATGCACATGCGTTGTTGCTGCTATCCTGGTGTATTAATGAGCCCGAAGGTCCATGCATGCTTTCACCAAACCTCTCAGGGGTCGTACAAGCACATGCACTCAAACACGTATCACGCACACACACACACACACACACGTGCGCTGCCCTCTTCACCGTACACTTTTACTTACACATATTTTAAGTGGGGCCGTACACTCCCATCCCACATTCCTCCCCCCTGGGGGAGCCGGGTGCAGTGTGAGTGATTCCGTTAGCGTTACTACGTACATTAGAGCTGTCCATCCATCCGGTCTGCTTTTCCAAACACATCCATCCCAGTCCTAGTTAAAACACTGGGGGATCTCCTCCACTCCACCTCCACCACCACCCCTCCCAAAGTCTTTTATGATGTCCATAAAATGGAAGAGTGCAGCTTTACTTGAACTAATAATATCTGAGCTTACAGGGCCGTGATTGATGATCTTTAAAGCCGGCCCGATCGGTCTCATCTTTCTTCAGATTTTTATCACTGACTTGTTTGCAGTCATGTGCAATCACAAGCACCGAGAGAGGTAACAAGTGCTTGATGTATGATGCTTGAGCCACTTTTGTCAGCTACGCATTTCCCTCCTCTCCCTCCACTTTTTTTTTTTTTTTTTTTTTTTATTCTTCCGTTTTCTATTTTAACCCCAGGATTCTATTTGTTGCCTTGCTTAAATTGTCGGCCGGTTGGTTTACTGTGTTCTTTCTCTCCCTCTCTCTGCTTCTCTCTCTCTCTTTCTTTCTTCAGATGGTGGGAATGTCTTCTCCTGGGGGATGGGGCAAGAGGTGAGCCAAACATTTTTCCACTTTTGGCCCTGCCAGGAGAAGTAGAATAAGAACAACACTGGACTCCAGGCTTTTTTCATATTGCACAAACACTCACACACACACACACACACACACACGGAAACGTCTTCCATTTTTTAAACATTTTGAGGTCTTTCCCCCTCCAGAGTAGAGATTAAAAGGTTTTGGGGGACTCGTGTCTGAGCCCTCCCTTCAAGCACTTAATATCCTTCATGGTGTGCCAAGAACGCACATCTTTTTAAATTCTATAAATCACCTTTATGGGGCCTGCTATTTGTCCATTTCAACTCCTCTGCTTCACATGGACAGAGCAGGAAATCCTTTTTGTGGAATCTACTGTAGTTTATGCATGTGCATGACCCTTTGAATGTGCATATAGCCACAAGGATGTGTGTGTGTGATGTGTGTGTGTGTGTGTGTGTGTGTGTGTGCGTGCGTGTGCGTGCGTGCGTGCGTGCGTGTGTGTGTGTGTTTGCTGGCCCTGTCCTGTCTCCTCCTCCTCCTCCTCTGTTCGATAAAGAATCCCACCTGTCACTGAGGATTGTTCTGGCCTTTCATTTAAGACGTTCTTTAAAGTGCCGCATCATTACACAGCCCCCAGACAGAGCCCGGAGAGTGTAAAACCTAGGCCCACCTCAATCCCCCTGTTCCTCTCTCTCTCTCTCTCTCTCTCTCTCTCTCTCTCTCTCTCTCTGATTCTTTTTCCTCCCGGCTCTGGTGTTTATCTGGGAGGTCGTTTGAAACCTCTGCCAACATGTGATCACTTTTACAATGTCACGGCGAAGGGTGACGCTTTGCCAGGACAGTGAAACAAACACGCAGGTGAAGGTTAGTGGGACGGGGGGACGGGGGGACGGGGGGAGGGGGACGGGGGACGGGGGGGGGGGGGGGGGGGGGGTGGAAGCAATGAAAATGGTAGACATCCGCTGTTATGAGCTTTGACGTGGCCTTGGCTTCCACACGGCAATCTTATTGTGCTTCTAGTCTAACTAGACTCATTGGATTTTCATAAGCGTCCTCACGTCTATATAACTCAAAGTTAGTCTCTGCAAGGGCACAGTCAATTTCCTCTCTCCCCTCATCGCGTTCTTTCTTTCTCCTCTTTCTCCCACCTCTATCTCCAGCCTCATTCCCTCGCTCGTCCTCGTTCCTCTCCACTCCTACCCTGCTTTTTGCATTTTTTTTCTTACTCTTCCTCTATCTTTCGTCTCTTTCTGCCCTTTCTCTCTCTCTCTCTCTCTCTCTCTCTCTCTGTCTCTCTCTCTCTCTCTCTCTCTCTCTCGCCTCTCTCTCCTCTGTCGTGGAGCCGCTCTGATGATTGATTGTTTCTCTGTGCAGTCTGACAGGATGTAGCACACTCTCAGCCCCAGGGGCCCCTCGCAGACTGCGCCACCTGATTAAGACTCCCCCTGTAATCAGCCACATAGTGCCACACCGAAACTACTCCCATCAACACGTAAAAAAATAAGAAAGGTTCCACCTCCTGAAAGATAACACTGTTTGTCGCTGGAGAAGACATGAGACGAGAGGCCATCTTTTTTTCTTTTTTTTTTAACTAAGCGGATACCTTCCTCTCTCTAGGGCTTAAAAGCTCTTATGTATCAGTAGCAGTAGAAAAGCAAAAGGTCTTAAACCTAATAAAGTTCTCTGCTGCCTTACTAAGGTAAACCCAGGCAGCTCTAACCCTATTACGGCTGGTAATAGTATTACTGATAGAAATCTCATTGTTTTCCTCCTATTGAGACTAAAAGACGGACGGCCTGCGCTGTATCACATGATTGAGGTGAGAAGGAATTTGAATGATGTCAGAGAGTGCGTGCCACAGGCAGAATCAATATGTTAACAGCATATAACAGGGGAAACAAGTAAGTTTTCAAAGCAGCCAGGAGAAGTCAAAGCGGGGCATCCGTGTTGTGGAGAAAGCAATCGCTTTAAATGTGAAATATTCCTATCTGAATATCCACGACTATTACTTCACATTATGGATTATTGAATTAACCAGTACGCCAGTGTAGCTGATGCCATAAACTCAATAAAGACAAATACATCCGCAGTCTAGAGTCGAGTCTGGATTGCTAATGTCAGCTGTGTGATAGCAGGGTCAACCATCTGCTGAAGTTCTGACAGCGAGTTCAAACTGGCCAGGGACCTAAATTGACATAGCATCCAATTGACTTTAAGTACAAGCTCTAAACAGCCTGCGTAATGAGGTGGACAGCAGACGATATTAGTACAGAGATGAACTACAGATTACAGTACATCTGCATTGGCAATCAATGACTAACCTCCAAAACAAAATTCCGTTAGAAAACAACATTTGATTCTCAGGGAAATGTTGAGGGCTGAAATAGGAAAGGAGTGCAGTGTGCAACAAATGCACATGCTGCATATACAGCTCTGAAACTTAACAGACCCCTGCGTGATTATCATTTTCTTAGAGATTAGATCAAATTAACATTTTTGTTCTATTCTTTAAACTACTGACAACATTTCTCCATGTTAAAAAATGTAACACTGGAATGAAATGGCTGCCATACATGTAGAGGTGCAGATTTAAGACAAATCTGGAGTGGTCTCTTTATTCTTTCCTGGGCTGTATATAATGAATACATATATTACATTCATATATTTAATACATATAATACTGAACACATGTGCCTGAGACCACAAATAATAAAGCATAACACTTTTTTTACATAGTAACTTATTATTTTCCAGACTGGTGAAATGTAGTTAAGAAGCATAGTCACCAGGGTAGCAGCAGCTTGTAGCATGTGTTTATACATATACAACAGATAGTGTGGCTATTTGGCCTTTCCATTGCAGCCCCGTCTGTAATGTAATGATGCGGGTGACTCATCAGGCATGGTAAATTATAAAGGAGCCGGTCTGATGGTTGTGGAAACCCCGGGCCTGGTTCCAACACAGTTCAGGCCCCATCGAACCCTGGACCTGTTCCAAATTGATGCTAATATGGTCTGGGCTGCAGCAGTGGAGTAAAATGAGCGTTATTGATACCGCTGATCTACAGGTCCTCCTCTGTGTGAAAGAAGGAAACATGAAAAACAAAAGGAGGAGAGAAACCTCTCTGTGTTC
>NC_047159.1:15776317-15836317 GCF_009819705.1 Hippoglossus hippoglossus | reverse complement strand
TTTGTAATCCACTTTGGAAAATTGCTTACTATATTGCTTTAACATCCCCTGAAAGAGCTTTTGAGATGTGTGTGCCAGGTTTATTGTATGCCATAATTTAAAAGTCCTCAATGCAGGCAGTAAATATAAATTTATTAGTGGCAGGTTTAAATAGGCAGACTGAGGTAGTATGAGTGAGTGGATGCTTGAGTGTTTGCTCTGTGTGAGTACATACTGTGTGTGTGTGTGTGTGTGTGTGTGTGTGTGTGTGTGTGTGTGTGTGCGTGTGCGTGTGTGCGTGTGTGTGTGTGTGTCTTTGATAAGTGCCAACCGAGAATGTCTTCCCTCTGCTCAGCACGCCATGAAGAAAAGTTAGGGCGTGCACATGGTGTACGTAGGGTAACTGTTTCAGCGCAGTACTGTACATTCGCATACACACTACCCTCTTCTTAACTAAACCAAACTTACAGGATGTATTTTAAAGTCACATTTTTTATTTGGGGTTTTCTTTTCGAATCTGAGTTTTAAGGTTCTGTGCTCGCCTGGGGTCTGGTTCCCTCCTGGCTCCAGGGCCACTGAATGAGTAAATATGATCGAGGAGCTTGTAATGCATTGTTCACGGTGGGAAACACACGAGAACATCAAGCCAACACATAAATCCTCACAGGAGTCATTTTACTTTTCATAGTTCAGAATAGAAGGGCATTTGGACAACGCCTATCCAACCATCTTAAAGAGAGTGGATCTACTCAATTATCTGGATCCACTCCAGATTTAATGGATTCTATACCCTTCCACCAAATTTCGTGAAATTTGATTGAGTAGTTTTTTTGCATAATCCTGCTAAATCAGAAACAGACGAAAACAACCACCAATGCAACCGACCTCCTTGGTGGATGTAGTAACGTGGCAAGATGACTCTGCATGTTTCTGAGCATTTCCCTCTTGTGTCCACATCTGCAGCAGGTGGACAGCTGCTCCTCTGGGGACAGATCCCCTGTGTGTCCCTGGTCACTGACCATCCAGGCCTCAAAAGACTCTGGACCCCCCAGCCTGTTGCACTGGCAGGCAGAAAGGTGCGTGTGTGCACGTGCGTGTGTGTGTTTGAGAAAGACTGCGCAAATTATGTTTTCAGGCTCCTCAAGAGGGAAGTAGATGAAAGCCTCAGGATTTTCCCGAGTATATGAGATTTGGCTGGATATGCATAAATTCTTAAAGGGTAAGTCCACACTGAATCACACAGGACCGAACGCGGAGCACTGCCTTCAATGGGTTTAAAGAATATATCACTCTTGGCCACGCGACAATCTATGATGTCCCAGCTGGTGTTTAGCCTTCCACAGCTGATGTTGCAGATTAACCATGCACCTAAACTTTGTCTGTTGTTTATTCTGTAACTACAGCTGACTTGAAAACCGTATATGATTCTTATGCAGGTGTGTGATGTCGCCTGTGGGACCTGGCACATGACGGCCCTCACCACACGTGAGTACCCCATCGTCCATCCCGAAACATTCACACACTTCCCACTGGTTCATTGACAGTGGCTCAACAAGGGTAAACCCGTTCAATTCCTCCACCGTCTTCCCTCGTCCTCCTCCACGCGGGTTTCTCTTCCCTTTCTCTAAATGATGTCTCGCTCCTCCTCAAAGCCCCTCCTCACTCACTTTTCACTCATCAAACCATAATTCACTTCAGAGGGAGGCATCATTAATGCACAGTAGGACCCAGCAGCTTGATGTGTGCTAATTATATTGTGTGTTTTACACGCTGGATGACTTTTGCTTAGTCAGTGATGAGCTTAGTCTCTGGTAATTGTTTTTTGGATATGATGAGTTTATAAAAGCCTGTGTGTGTGTGTGTGTGTGTGTGTGTGTGTGTGTGTGTGTGTGTGTGTGTGTGTGTGTGTGTGTGTGTGTGTGTGTGTGTGTGTGTGTGTGTGTGTGTGTGTGTGTGTGTGTTATGTATGTGTGAGGCTTTTTACAACGTGAGTATGCAGGTCTTCAAATTTATATGTGCCTATGCATGTGCAGTCGTGCATTACAGCTGTGCACATACATGTACACAATATATTGTCTTCACAAGTGGCCCCAAACACAACATTATCCCACATCAAGTCCTGTGAACTTAATAATGATTAGCAAACAGTCAAAATCTCCACTTCACCCTGACACTTTAAAACTGCATGCAACTTTAAACCTCCATCAATCCCCACACAAAACTTAGACATGCACCGTCAAACGCGGGCGGCGCGCTGCATGACTCGCTCGCATCCCGCGCAACACATGTGATCCTTTTAGCACTGTACATCACTCAGCGCCGGAGCTGGAACCGCTGCTCAGCCTTTTGGCTAATCACGCTGATTGGAGGTGTCCTTTGGCTCACCTGGGGGCTTCCAATCCTATTAGGCCAACCGTCCTGAGCCTCGCACACCCAACAGCCGCCTGTGTTTGATCACTGGTGCTTAGAGCCCACACTTGTCCTCTTATGTTGGTGTTGAGGCACGGTGGGGTTCGGTGTGGGGGGGGGTTAAAGTGTGATCTCCTTAACTCTCTAGGGGGGCAGAGGGGAGTTCGGTGCCCCACCTCCCTCGGCAGACACTCTGCTGCTCCTCTAGCTGGAGCTGGTCTTTAAACTTCAGACGTCAGTTGAGAGGCGGCAAGTTGTTTCCAAGCAAAAGGGATGGAGGGAATGGGAGAGTGAAAGATTAAGAGTGAGAGAATGAAGAAGAGGTTGAACGTTCCTGTTGTGTTTTCACCTTTTAAAGAATCTTTGGAGTCTTCGGAGGCATGGAGGCTCTGTCATGCGGTTAGAAGTAAATACACCTGATCCCTTGAGGCCTGTCACCTTCCGCTACCCTCTCCCTATCTACGCCACGTTCTACCTCCCCTCCATTACTCCCTCACCCAACCTTCCCCCCTGACTGCTCTTCTCCCTCGCAGCACACCCATTACTGTGGCTCTCCTGTGGCTCTCCTTCCTCCCCCACTCCTCCCCCGTTTGCCCCCACCTCCTTCTCCTCCTTCATCCCTGGGCCAGGAGCGCCCAGGAAGAGCCATGTGTTTCCAAAGTGGACTGGATGGGAAATCGAAGCAGGGCTTCTGTGTTTATCAAGCTACAGCTCCGTCACCTTGCTCCAACTCCCGTCTGGAGGCCCCGGCAAATTGGTGACAGCAGCAACAACCCTGCAGCACACATGCCCCTTTTTTTTTCAATGCACACACACACACACACACACACACACACACACACACACACACACACACACACACACACACACACACACACACACACACAGCACCTTGGCCTGTTTAGTTTTATTGCTGGTGTCAGGTGAGGAGGTGGAGGTAGGAGTGCTGTCTATGTTCACCTCACACACACGCACACACACACACACTTGCACACAGTCATTTCCACCCCTGCCGACACCTTGGCTAACAAGACCTGTGAACCGCCGTGACAGAACTCGGAGACTTGTCAGAGTCCCAGTCATTTAATGCCAAGACCCGGCCCCGGCTCTAACCCAACAGGGTTTCTGTATGCACACCGAGCCACAATAGACTGCACAGTGATATACTGAACATGAGTTTACTGAATACTGCTGCTCCTCCAGGTTAATATTCTTGCCTATTTTTACTATAGTGGATCTGCAGCAATTATTCCCATGAAATGCTGAATCGAAAAAATAAAATCAAGAAGTAATATTGTAGTTATTGATTTATTTAGATTCAGTTTAACCCTCAGTTTGCATCTCGTTGTGTTGATCTGCACCATCACACATTCCATCTGTAAATGTTGTCGTCCATCTTGCCTGTGTAACAGTGCAGTCATGTGTCTGTAAACCTGCTGTATCACAGACATCGTTATCCAAAGTATCTAATCGTCAGTCATTACAGGTAGTTGTGCACGGACCGCTGACCCCTTTGTTGCATGTACACAGGATGCTGGCTGTTCAATACCTTTTTTTTTGTCCTGTGCCCCCCCCCTCTCCTCAATTCTCTGTGATCATGTAAGCAGAGGAGAAAGGCGAGTTGACTCGGGTTAGAGCCCTGCGCAGCCTTGCTACCTTGGAAATGAACTGCACAAACAACGGCCGGCCATTGTGCCTAAGAGCTTACAATGATGCCATTTAAGAGAGTATCGATCCAGCCAGTGCAGGGTCAATCACCGGATCAATGGTGTGTGGGTTGGTCAGCTGGAAGGCCAGTTGACTGCATGAATGAATGGATGGCTGGATAACAGATGAATAGACGGTTGGATAATGGATGGATGGATGTATGGATTGATTCATGGATGGATGTGAAGACTGATAGGTGGTGGGACAGTAGAGTCAGGGCTGTATAAACATGAACTTGTGTGTTAGTCTTTAGATTTTAGTTGTCAGTCTCCGTCTGTGCTGGACTGTGTCCGTCCTGTTCTGGCTTTTACACGTCTAAAAGATCTACGGTGGCCGAGATGTCTCACACGAGCTCATTAACAGAAAACACGAATAAATAAGTGAAAACTTACTTCAGAGCCTCAGAACAGAGACACAATAACAATGGAAGTGAGCAACAACGGTTGTTGACAATGAAAGGAGCAGAGATACTTAATGCGGTCAGGTGAGCGTTGTTTATAAAAACTCAGACAAGCCAGTCGCACACTTAAATGTGATGCTTGTCTACTTGAGGTGTTACGGTACAGGTGCTTGGAGAGCCCATAAAGGAAGAACGCACCTGTACCGTAACAATTCAAATAGACAAGCATCACATTTTAGTGTGCGACTGGCTGGTTCAGGTTTTAACAGGTTCACTCGACCTGTACATCCATGACTTGACTGGAGTAAGTAAATCTGCTCGATTCATTGTCAACATCCATTGTCGCTCTTGTGTTTTCCATTAATGCGCTTGTGTGAGGTTTCGCGGCCACCATAAAGATCGACAACTACACTGAAATTCACAGTAATGTTTTAAGGTTTTACTCAAACAAAAACAAATCTCAAACAACTTCAGTTTAATTCAACAATCATACTTTTTATTACCTGCCTGTGACTTTTTACTGTGGAAGTCATGCAGCACTAAGTACATGCAGCATGTGTGGGAGCTAGCGACCCGCTACCTGCTATTTTTTCCTTAGATATACACAGGCTTCTTTTGACATCCCTCAAGGAGTTACACTGTGCATATATATAAAGTTTAACTCTGGAGAAGTACAGACATAAATTAAAAAAGAGTCATTGTCATTAGCATGTTCTTGGTGGATTCTTGTGATGTGTTTACACCGGGGTTGATTGACCTAGTTACCCAGCCCCTGGCAGCACAACACGGAGAAATGCAACACAATGCAACACAAGGGAGAGGTATAGATTCTGTTATTATTCTTACATGTGAGTGAACACACACACACATAAAACTCACACGCAGAGCAGCGATCATCGGGGGCTCACAGAGGTCGCGCCTCATGACGAAAAGGGAAAAAAAGGGAGAATGCTCATTTAAAATTCTGTAAGAGATGTCAATTGTGCCCTCTGCATATTTCTATGGAAAATTTGTAAATAGATCCTTTGTAAATAGCTTCTCTCTTGCCAATCACCCTGTCTGCTCTCTGCACAGCAGCATTAAAAATTGATCCTTAGCCGCACCAGGGTGAAATGCTAACATCGCTGCCAAATGACTGATTAAAAAGAAAAACCTTTAATCTTTGCTTAAAAGTGTCTACTGCCTTGGCATGCCTTTCCCCTGTGCTCCTCTATCTTCCAAGGCTGCGAGAGAGAAGGAGGGGGTCGCCGTGGGGGAAACGGGGTCACGCTTCATGTAGAGTCAGCACTGTACAGCGATATAGCTCGAGAGGTGAGGGATTTCACTCAGAGCAGATCTAGGAATCGACATGTATTGCTCTCCTCTGAATTTAACCTTAAGCCAAAGGTTAAAGACATATTTGAGTATTCCACAAGAGCGGGGCGGAATTGTGAGAGCTCTCCGACTAATAGCTCGCAAGAAAAGCAGCTCCTTCATCCCAAGTCCAGGTTCTCAGCTGGGTGGCATTGACAATGCAGCAGAAGATATTTTGACCTGCCTCCAGCTTAGACTTAAAAGTTTTGATATAGAGAGTGATGAGTATCGGGTTTAATAAAAAAAAAGACATTAAAGTGTTGATTGGAGATGCTGAGAGGTGCGCTTGTGTTTTCAGGGAGCGGGGAGAGGAACAGAGGATGCGATCACCCACAACGTGAAGCTCTCTTCGGAGACGTTGACAGGAATCCCCCACCGACGGAACACGCAGAGAAAGAAAACACAGCGCAAGTAAGATAAACACACCTCCTCTCTCTTGCTCTATGGCCCTTTTATTGACTCGCTTGCACACTGTACGGCTCGATCTGTAACTCACTCGCTAACTCAACAGCAGTGGATCGCTCTCCCGATTGATATCTTCCTCTTCTGCACTTCCTGTCTGCCTTGTTGATATTCCTTATACGCCGCGCTCCCACTGTTTGCTTCTCAAACCCACTTCCATTCATTTTTCTGATTCTTTATGCATGCAGTAATGAGCGACACAACATAACAAGTTGCACTTGAGTAAACAGCACAGCGCTCAAAACACAAAGTAGTGAATATATTCACTCACCTCTCAGAATATCAGTGACGACTAGTAAATTGTCACCCAGAACCACACACACACACACACACACACACACACACACACACACACACACACACACACACATGCGTGCGCATACACACTCACACCTAAGCTCCCGCCCCTCCCCATCTCTGTCATTCAGGTGTTTACTGTCATTCATACTCAGGGTTTTGTATAATCCTCTCACCACACCTGAGTGCTCCCCACTCAGTGTCACTGGATTTACCTCCCTCCCTCTTTCTCCCTCTTTCTCCCCCCTCTCTCTCTCTCTCTCTCTCTCTCTCTCTCACTTCCTCTCTCCGGTGCACAGCCCTTTTTCATTCTGCATCACAGCCATTCTTTTACACATATTTTCATTCCTTATGTAAATAACCACAGACAAAAAAGAAAGACAGTTACAGACATTTTAAGATTTACACACACTGCTCGCCGCGTGCTGTATGTTTTCAGTCATCCCCTCTCATCAGCCGCTTTGTTTGGAGAAGTGTCTTTGCCTGTAGCCATAAATTAGGGGTTGTGATTTAACTCATTGAGACAAAAGAGAAAGACAACGAAACATGAATAAAACAAATGATGTGGAGAAGGTGAGGGTGGGGGAGACAGAGAGAGAGAGAGAGGGGGAGAGAGTGCGTGAGGAGAGGAGGGTGAACTGAAGGCAGAAATGGGCCAGTATATATTTCTGCTCTAGTTTCACTTGGGGAAGGCTTCATTAAGAAGTCTGTTTCCAGAGCATGGTGGAATTTGTGTGTGTATGTGTGTGTGTGTCAGTGCACAGGAGTGTGTGTATATCTTCATCGGTTAATGTGTGAGATTGTGTTGATGCACGTGCACGTCCATGCATACATGCGTGCATGCCCATAAAAATTATTTGTGTGTTCAGAGAGAGAGAGAGAGAGAGAGAGATTTCTTAAATAATTTACACCGAGAACTCTCTAATTGGTATCAAGTTTTTAAATGGGGTCAAATGTTGCGGTGCAGTTTCATGCAGCTTTCCTCTCGCCTTAAGTCGGTTTCATTACATCTGGTGCTGCGCTGCCGCCGCTTCATTGGACTTGAACCTCTAAATGCTGTCTGTGCCTATTGACTGGGGCCTCTGCTCTCAGACGGGAGAAACATGCTGCACCAGGCTGAGGAGGGATTTGAGTTTTATTGCTGTGGTAGAGCTGTGTTAGTCCATCCACTCATGTCTGTTACATAGAGAACATTCTATGAGAGATCTGGTGAGTCGTAAACATCAAACAGAGGTACACACACACACACACACACACACACACAAATACACACACCCACAGAGCCTAAGGCAGTGCACGGAGCTGGTATTAGATCTAAGCCCCCTAATAAAGCCAATTAGAATTATACTGTGCATTGGTGAAGGCAACTTTTTCCAGGGCAATTCCCTCATCTCCACACACACACACACACACACACAAGTATATACACACATTCATGCAATATGACTGCTGTACATACACATAAACCAGACATACCATATTTAAGTCCCAGTTTTACGAGTGGATTTACTTTTTATAGTTTCCTTTTTGGAGACTCTTGATTTGTTGAGTCTAGCATGTTTAGTTTAATCATTGTAAAGTAATCACAATACTTACTCAACAGCAAAAAGTAAATAATTACAGTACTTGCCATATTACTTGTGTTGCTCAGCTCTTAGAAAATGAAACTCTTCCTTTTACCCTGAACTAGACTCTACAAAAATCCCTTTAAACAGGGGAAAACACACAGAAACCTCAGAGCGAGTCACAACTGACGGCTCCTTCTCAAAGGACGGACAGAAGTGCAATAGATGTTTAAAATCCTTTACTATACATGCACACCTCTGGTTACCAAAAAGGATTTTCATTGCCACTGGGAAGATAAAAGTGATATGTGACCTCCATGAAACTGTTGGTATTACAGAAACCAAGGTGGTGCTTACATTTAATTAATTTAAGTAATAGATCATCAAATTGTAAATTACTTTGAAGGGAAATTTTTGCTTTTTAGATCCATGTGTCCCAATAGGAGTAACCTGAACAGATATTGTGTATCTTCCTGACAGGACTTTAAGCACAGGATCCAGGATCTGCAGAGACCAGAAGGCCCAGAGGAGGAGGAGGAGGAGGAGGAGAAAGATGAAGAACGCGGAAAAAACCCAAACCATGATGAGGGCAATGGAGCGTTACCTGATTCAGCATTCGCCGGAGCCAGGTCTGCAACGGGGATAGACAGGACAGGAAATGGCCGCTCATCAATCAAATCCGACCAGGGGCAGAGAGAGAGGGAGGGTTGCAGAACAGAGGGGCCGCTGGAGCTGAGGAAAGAACCACGCAGGAGCAGAACGAGCAGAGAAACAGTCTTCACCACTTTGCATCTTTTACCTAAGACAGCGGGAGAACAATGCAGGCCAATAGCCAGCTCCTTGCCGAGGCTGCTGACCGGACAACAAGCTCATAGCAGAGTTTTAGCCGAGGCTCAAAAAGTGAGTGTTAATGGGATTATCTATCAACTAATTCCACAAATCTCTGTCTGTCTGTCTGGATGTGGAACTGTTCATCTTATCGGCTTCACACTTGACATGTGCAGTGTCGCGGATGCTGATCGCCGTCATGGCAGCAACAGTCATAGAATCACTTCCTGTTTGTCGACAAAATAAAAGCACAATGTTCATTTTATTGCTGAAATACCGCAATACCTTTTGAGCAAAATCACAAAGCTTTTATTATGAAAAGTTGTGAATTTGGGTAACCCTAACCCCACATCTGGAATGCAGCCTTAGAACAGGCACTGGTCAAAAAGAGTAAATCTAAATGGTCCAGGTTTGTCACTGGTGTATGATCCATGGGGGGATACATATGTCTCTAAAGAGAAACACACCTGTTTGCACGTATCAAGTTTTATTTCTTTAACTGAGCCTCTTTTGCCTCAGTGAGTATAATCCAAACATTATTTTTACTTTTATCAGGATGAGCTGGCAACATCTCAGGGCTGCTGGCCCTCAACCCTTTATTTGTTCTACTTTATATGATCGTGTGAGATAGCGACAGTCAGTGGTTTTGAACTGAGAGGCTGTGTTGAATTGCTTTGGCTGAGTTTAAAGAAGAAAGTGTACATTATATTATATATATATGCATCAAGTCATTAACCTAGCATCTCAGAACTTGGTACTGAGTACAGAATAAGCTATTTTCACTGTATTCTTGTGTGTTTTCACATGTGTTTGTCTTTCCAGGAGAGATCTACCCATCTGACTGAGCTGCTCCAAAAATCTGGAAGTGATAGCAGCATTTTGCAGAGTCCCGAGCTGAGACTAAAACCCAGACCTCCTGGGAGATGTTCAGGTCCTGGGGCTCAGAGAGTGGCCTCCTGTCACCACTCAAGAACAAGACTACACACTGGCTCAGAGTCTCCGATTAACAATTCTTCTCCCCGTCTGACCCCTGGACAACAGATTCAGACATCCCCTTCCTTCCACCAGAGACCACAAGCCAAAGCCTCTCTTTCTCCTACTCCTTCTTCTTCTGAAGCATCCAGGTACTGTCCAACACACAGGAGAGCGGTTTCCTCCCCTGGCGCCTCTTGGAAGAAACTATAAAAAAACAACAGACCCAGTTCTGTCCACCAGTGGAGCCGAGAATATTTATTCCATGCTTTAATGTTTTAAACATGTGTATTTACCCTTTTATGTCAGGTTATGTGAGCTACTTGAAATCAAAATATGATTATTGTATAACCCCCTGGATAATACACAGCCCCAGCTATGAGAGAGAGAATGTGCACTCTATTATCTACTTGATAATGCTTGTCTAAAGGCCACATACAAAGCTTAATACTTTTGGCTCCAAGATGACGGAGAAACAGCCTCATTTACTCTGCATGAGTTCTCCAAAACTCAGTATTAAAGGGCTCCACTTTACCCCAAACTGTGTTTCGGCAAATGTGCTCTTCTTTCAGACCATCTCAGTCAATGACTCTCGTGAACCTTGACCTCATCGGAAAGCATTAGGCTTTGGTCTTTGCAGTGAAATCTGCTTGCAGGAGTTTCAGACTCCTTGAACATTTCGACAGAACTTGAGAGGGTTGAGTTCTTTTTTTTTTCACCATACATACTACCAAGCCACATTGATTTTAATACTTACAGTATGTTGTTTATTAAAGACATAACGCCCTTCAGATCTTGGCCTCTTGTAAGACATTTCACGCTGGAGTGTTTTCATGGCTGCTCATCTCTGCAGCATGAGTCACATGTGCGTACCACTATCGCTCTATAGAGTGTGAGGAAATTGATTTGTTGCAGAGATAATGCTATACGATTAGGTTTCTCTGCGTAAACAGGATCACTCCCTTGAGTTTTTTCTTTGCTATGTTTTGTTTTCAAGTTTCTTAGAAAAACGTCCTTCATTAGACTCTATTTTAAACTGGTTCTTTGCCACAGTGTCAACCACAACCACATGGTAATTCCTCTTGTCAGGGTTTTACTTAAAAGCTCATTGACGGTACCTTTATGTCCGAAAAGAGATTTGCCTGTTTCAAACGATATCAGTGTTTGTTCATCTTCTACACTTCTAGACTGCAAATCTTGGCATAGCGAGGTGAGACTCATCACTCAGAAATGTCACCAAATTATGGTTAAATTAGTTTGAATTATTTCAGATTAATACTACTACTAATTTACTACTGTTAGTAACTTTATTACTAACAGTAATAATAATAATGAGAAATATTAAATCTTTTAAATGCTCATTACAAATGTAAATATTTCTCTATGAATGTGCCACCTGTGGGTTATAAGTTATGCTACAATATTGGCTGGATATGTTGCACCTATTTTTCTTGTATCAGAGTCGTTGTCATGTCATCTGAGTAAAGAACACATCAAAACTATTCATGACTTTGATCTCTGTTTTTTAAGTCATGAAAAAGAATACTAATGTTAGGTATTTAAAAGCAAATCTTATTTCTGCTCCAGGAGACGGATCAGTCAAATATTAACAGAGCCTGTGAATTGCTTTAGTGAGTAACTAACTAAACACTGACTCCACACAGACACGAAGCACTGATGGCATTGAGACATCTGCCCATCCCTCCCCATCATCTCTTAAGCTCCCGTCGGTTTGTTTTTGGTGTGTGTGTGTAAGCCTCGGCCGTGTATCACGTAGCTGCCCTGCGAGATTCCTGCCAATCGATTCAAGGTGAGGTCTGTCGATTAAACACCCTGAGCCGCGCTCTCCACCTAACCCCAGGGTGATTCCCACCCCGTACACACACAGATACACACCCATAACAAACACACGCACGCACAGACGCCAACTTCATCTGTCATCCATCAATACCTCCATCGGGGCCTCTATTGATCCCCTCCATCCAGCCTCTTCACCCCATGCAGTACAACACCCGGGCCGAGACGCCGTGTGTGCAGGTGTAATTTCTGACAGATTTACAATAAAGCTCAAGTTATTATTTAACTCTTCCGGCCGCAGTGTGCTCTTTGATTTAGCACCCTGGGAAGGGATGAGTTACAGCTGACACGGAGAATCTGCCGGGGCTGGAATGGTAGGCACCCGGTTCATAACTCAGCCGCCGAATGTGTAGTTAGTCAATCACTTGATCTGTAATCACAAATGCTGCCAGAAATTACATGAGTGATGAGATGTAATAAAAGCACTTACTTTTCCTGCTCTGTCTCTTAAGTGTTATTGGCAGACCCCACTCTCCCAGGAGGCCGCGGCTGTGAAACAAAATCCCGATATAAACTGCCTCATTGGTCCCTGCCTCACGCTCCCTCTCTGGTGTACTGTATGTGTCTGTGTGTCTGTGTGTCTGTGTGTGTGACTGTGTGTGACTGTGTGTGACTGTGTGTGTGTTAATGCCGAGCGCTCCCACCACAGTGTAACACAAAGCTCTTTTTCGACAGTCTTTCTTCCACTCTCACATTGCTTTGCTTCAGGACAAATGATCCTCACTCCAGTAAAGACAGTCATCTGTGTCTCCATCATTTATAATCTCTAATGCCGGCAGAGGTGCAGGGGAAACTCGATTCACTGACGATGGCTGTTTTTTAAACAGACCTGCCGCCATTAATTGGTCAGTAAAACACACCGTATAAAAATATAGTTTTAAAGGTGTAGGCTTTGCGGCGGTTAGTGCGGTTCAAACTTTCCTTGCCTGGATCTCAGCCGAGTGTGTGGTGATAAGTTACGGTACATGAGAGATATGACCTTATGTACAGGTAATCAAACATCTCGGGGCCACGACACAAACCTTTTCTTTGACTGTCTGTGACTCGCGGCCTTTGGCAGGAGGTCACGCGTGACAGTTTTATTGATCCGGACCTCTATAATAATTACACAGCGTCTTGCATGCACTATTGATCAGGCCTATTGATAAAATCATATTTTACTGTAAAGGTCTGTTGATTTGATGCATTACAGCATAAATCTCTCCCCACAAGCAGCTGAGTTGGAACTCCTACTGCTGAGTGATGGATGCTCCCGCAGATAAACGCACGCACACACTCACACACACACAATTTATATCTATTGTCTGAATGGGACAGTAACAGACACAGGTTAGAGATAGACAGAGATGTAATGATATCCGCACCTTTAGTCCATCCATATAAATAGACGATCACATCGGGATGACAAGTAGGAGCCGCTATCCAGCCCAGCTCATATGATGTGATATATAAGCGAGGGTGTTTATGGAGTCACCGCTCCATCTTATCATGATTTGTATTGTCAGCGGGGGCTGAATCTGCATGGTGGTAATAGACTCTAATGTGGTTCAAATGCCCCATGGTGAACGGGAAATAGAGATGAATGTGACAGATCATACAGAACTTGTCCCGTGTATAAACAGCCTTTAGAACTGTTGCTCTCACAGGGAGGGAGGAATAGACGGTGTAGCGGCTGGTGCGTACAGGGAAATGTCATTGGCGGTATTAAAGCGGTAAGCATCCGATCCTCGCAGCTGACCTCTGCAGTCGACGCAGGGAAACCGATGCGATTTCCAGAGGAGAAACACTCTATACTTTGGCTACCGCCGTTTCTCTTGTGTTAAAGAGGTCTCTGTTATATTGAAGTTGCGTGCAAGCTGAAATGCAGACTAATGGAGAACTAAACATAAAGTGTCAGGTAATTTACACTGGTGCCTATATGGTGTGGAGCATTATCACTCTTTGATCCAACCATGGAAAAACATAACATGTGTAATAAAGGAAAAGAGCAAATTTATTACTATTGGAGGAAAGGAAAATACTTCTTTATGGTTCAGGTTAAAAAGCAGCTTACTAGACCATGTTTCCGCTTTGGCCGCTAGTTCAAAAGCGTGTTTTCTTTTTGGACTTTTCTCTGGCTGGATTCTGAACCACTTGGGGGTAGTTCGCGAAGGCTGTGGTGCACCAGTGACGGGCTGGTTTTCACATTTAAAGGAGCCAAAGGGACGTGGGGAACATGTTCGTGTTCAAGAGGCCTACGCGATTCTAAAAGCCGGGATATCGAGTTAATCCCCGGGCCCGGCCAAGTCCCCCCAGAGCAGAGGTTGCTGCTGCAAAATGCTGAACAGCCAGGCAGGCTGCAGCACAGGAATTCTGTTCTGCGGAGGACAGAGGAGGGTAAATTGATCCTAATCGACAGTGATTTGTTTCATAAGCATAAAACCTGCTTCAATCTGAGCTCTTTTAAATGTCGTGGAATTCTGATGTGACTAACAGCACAGAGATTCAACTTCTTTTATTATTTTCTCATGCAAACCCGGCTCACGGAAACCTGTTAAAGGCAAATAAATCAACTGCAAGCCATCGAAGTAAATGGAAGTGAGGTAACGTTATATTTAAAAAAAGCTTTTTGTCACATAAGAGATTTTATTTGAACGTTCCATTTTTTCCTCAGTATTTTCCAGATCTTTTGAGGACCTTACTTCCACAGTGCATGATTGATATAGTATGGAATGTATCTATGGCGCATAACTAAAGAATTCTGCTGACTTTGAATATACTCACTACTTTTGTACCACAGCTGTTTGAAATGCTAATATAAAGCTTGTGAAATAGCAACAATACCGCCAGTGTGTTCCCCAGAGCTGGGGGGGGGGGAGAAGGCAGAGCAAGACAAAGGCAGTTTCTAATCTGAGCGGGAAGCATACAGTGGCGATTCACTGTGACATGGTGATTGATATAAGTGAGTAGTATATTTACTGAGTCTGACGGGATAGGAGAAAGAGAGTGTTTTCTTCCCATCCGCACGCTTATCTCCCGCCATAAATCACTGCCGATGGGATGCATAAATGTGGATGAGCAAACGCCGTATTGCTCCGACTCAGGCAATTCCACTTTGACCTTTACATTTGCCGTTGGTCACTGGTGCTAAATGCATGCCGCAACCTTCCCTGACCTTGGGCTATTCATATTTAATAGCCATGAAGCCTGATGGTTCCTCAGATAACATACAGTATATTAGCACACACACTCCACACAAACACATCACACATAGTTACTTTAGTCAAGCCAAACCGCATTTAATGCCACAATTTGAGATTCTGATCACGACGGCCCCTTTTAATTTTCTCTGTCAATTAAAAAATTTCACAAAAACAAAGACAAGATATGATCCCTTTTTTCCTCCCTGTCATTTGTTTCTTTACAGCTGTGATTCCATTACCCCTTGCCCGGCGGCACTCTATGATGTCCTATGTCCGTCCTAACCTTTGACTCCAGCCAGTGCTTTAAAGGTTCTGCACTTTGCCCTCTCCCATTTGACCTGTCTGAAGTATACCTTTATAATTGCGCCTGTCGCTATCAAACGCTCGTATGAGAGGCTGCAGGGGCAGGGGGCTGAAGTCTGTCCAGTAACCTTTTGGCCTCTCGTGCATCCATTCTGCTCAAAGCAAACGCAGCCGGCGTCCTCCCCCTACCCACAAGCCCATACTGTATTAGTCTGCATGTCGGAATTATTGATGGCACTCTGGAAATATTTTATTGGTCAGTCATGACCTTTGACTGGGGTAATGCAAACACTAACCCCCCTAAAGCTTCCTATTGACATGGACACAGATACATGGATATATATGTGTGTGTGTGTGTGTGTGAGGGGGGGTCTGTGTGATTGTATTAAAATGTATGTATGTGTCTATGTAAATATATATAATATACATATATAATTAAGTGTTTATATATATACATATATATGTATGTGTGGTTGTGCCCTTAAGGTTTCTTATGGAAACATATACTTGGATAAATATGTGTTTGTGTGTATATATATTTAGAAGCACACACACGATCAGTTATCTAATATAAGTATCGATTAAGAATAGCTGAGGGTCGGCATTCCCTCGCCTACTATGCATGTTTAGGATCAATAGTCAAAACACAAATTGACTGACCGGATCAAAATTATGAATAATACCTCTATCTATCACCATTCATCTTTCGCAGCCAAAGGGCAAAAATACAAACAACCAAAGAGAAAATATCGTGTACACTTCAGAAAGGTGCTTCCTCCCATCTTCCTCCTTTTATTCCACATAAGTCTCTTCATCAGAGGAAGTGTAGCTCGCACTGAAGCACCCACAATTAAGATAAGCCCGACCACAGCTGGACAATTACCTGCCAACTAACCTTTTCTGGAGGCACTTAAGAATGTAAGGACCCCTGAGGATAGATGTGCCCCGAGTAGAACAAGCACTTCAACGGTCCAGAGAGAGAGAGAGAGTGAGAGGGAGAATAAAATGAATGAGAATGGAGGGGTAGAGAGAGAGGGAGTGACATAGAGGGGAGGGGAAATGATAGAAATAGAGAAAAAGACAGTATCATGGTGAGATTACCTAATCCTCTGTCTGAGAGGAGTATTTGAAGGACCTGGTGGTGTCAGACATGTGGGGGCTTTGTGGAGGTTTACCCAGGAGAGGCCAGCTTAGCGGGGGGATCTAGTGGAGCACCAGGTGACCGGTGCCCTGTCCCCGAGCACAAACCTCAGCCCATGGCTTTGTAAACACTGTTAAATTGATTGCAGGGAGCTGATGAGATTTCCCTGCAGCCTGGGTCATTATCACATTGTGTATCAGCTCTAACTCACTCGCACTGAGCCCTCCATGGCTCGTCACTCTTCTTTATGCTGCAGTTTTTTAATGTAAGCGACAGTGTTTTCTGTCAGAAGTTCATATATCTGTCACATGGGGTCGTGGTGAGACCGGTGGAGGACCTGCAGTGATTTTTAAAATGTGCCATTAATTTTAAAAAGCTGAAAAACACTGGTTAGTATTTAATGTCCTAATGCTCGGTGTGGCATTGCAGCAACAGGCAGGGTGTTGCAGTCTAACCCTGCTGCACGACGGGGTGAGTTTCAGCACTGTATGATATCTGATCCCAAAAACCCCGCAGGGCAGCCACAGCAAATCAACAATGGATTAATGGATCTGGTTCTGCTCATAAATCTCTGTGGGATTGGAAAGCATTGGAGGACAGTCAGCCTGTAGTGGTGTGCTTAATGTTACAGGCAGTTTGGGTTTCCCATCGTTCAAAGCAGTGACAGGGCAGTAAAGATGTGGCAGCGTCTTATGTCTGTGTTAAATCAGTGAATGTCAGGAATGCGGGATTGTCAGTCTGCGGCGTTGAGAGCCGCTTGGACACTTATTCACCGGCAGAGGTTTGTTAGTCAATAACTCCCCATGCGTTTTCCATAGCTCTTAGCATACAGCAGGATAACTTCATGCACCGTGGCAGAAGACAGAAAGATGTGTTGTGCAGACGTTCCCTAATTCACCGGTGTCAGTACAACACCGGGTGCAGTAAGGCCTCGCCATAGATCACAGTGGTTAACAGTTAGCTGTTCCTGCAGGTGTGTAGGGAATGGCAGTAACTGCTTCCATTACTGGAGAGAATGGCCTAACTCCCACAGTCCCCTCCAGACAACGCTGCCATTACCCATCCATTGTAAGGCCTGAGAGGGAGCTGTAAGTACGGCAGACTTATGGCTTTGTTCGAGTGACTGGATGGTCTCCTCTGGCTCAGCACTGGATAAGGAGGGACGCTGGTATGGAAGGATAGCCAGATAGAGTGATAGAGATGGAGGGCGAGGATGAATCGAACACCCCCCCCCCCCCCCCTGATATCCTGCCACCACTGTTACCCCCCGCCCCCCCCGACGCGCTCGTGAGTAGAGTGCAGGCTGCGGGGTGGGGAGGGTTATTTGGTGCTATTTTTACAAGAAACGGGTTGATTTGTCTTAGGCCATTACCGTCTATTACAGCTGCGAGTCTTGGGGAAAAGGTGGGAAGCGGCAGACGCTGGCATTCTGCCTAAAGAGAAATCAATGAAACAAATTAATCCTTCGCAGGCAGCGGTGACACAGTAATCCATCATTCAGGGGGTGCTTTTACACACTGAATCAGGGAGCCGAGGCGAGGGAGGTGGAGGGATTGGGGGTCGGGGGGGGGGGGGGGGGGGGGCTGGGTTGGCGGGTGACGCTGGTTGAGGAGGGGCGGGTGGGGGAGAGCGGCACCACCGAGGCCCTGGGGGACAGGGGGAAGACATCCGTGCTACAGTAACACTGGGGTAACGGTGGGTGGTGGCAGGGAATCAAGTGGCTCTAAGCCCTTCCATTACATCCTTGAGCTGCCTGTGGACATACAGAGCAGGAGGAGGAGGAGGACAGGGACGTACACACAACCATGGACATGACCGTGATTACACACATATGCCTACACATATTTTCCCTGTTGCCAATCACTTTACTTCCTGGTTTGACCCCCACCAGGCTGATGGTACAGAGTGATCGGAGTCTTATACAGGAAGCAAACTGTTCATCAGTGCGTGGACATAACTAGGATGTGAAAAGGGAAGAGAGGAATAGGATGAATCAGGAGAATGTGAGACCCCTGCGGTGATCCCACTCTCGGCTTGACATTCCCAGCTGCACCTTGCATCGTTGATCATCATCACAGCACACCAATGTCCAGGTGTCCCCGCCCACCCACATATCGGAGGCTCACTGCCCTCTTCCCTGAGAACGCAAAACTACACTTAAAGCACATTCCACCCTTTTTGCTATACAAAGCGGGAGAGACAAACACATGCGCCCACATTCTCCACGGTGATGCGCCAGAGCACGGCCAATTAGAGCTCCGATCTGTCCATGTGACTCGAGTCACGTGATCGGCTGCCCTGTGAGGAAACAGTCCCGTCCAGGCCAAGATCCATGTGAAGCAGCTGTACCCTCCAATGAATCACATAACAGGCAACATCAAATAATATCACAGTTCAACTGGGAGCGAGGAGGGAAAAGAAACACACACACACACACACACACATATCGAGATTGATGTGTTTTTATTAAGATCTCTGCTGCGTTGCATTGGCTTTTAGTGATATTACATCATTACGAAAGCAAGTTCAAGAGCACGATTCGTTCAGTGTGACTGTATCAGTCGGCTTTGTTGGTCTCCAGGCTCCTCTGTGGCACTGTGGCTGCGGTGCTGACATTCACTGATAGTGACTGTGTGTGTTTTTACAGCAGTGACTTTTAGCTGTACGGCTCTGATGGAGGGTGGTGACGCTTAAGGAAGCCGGGGTCAGTGCATGGAGAAAAAAAAAAGCCAACAGCCGAAGCCTTATTTGCTATGTCGTTGTAATAGGTGGTGCCACTTACCTTAACCAGTTTCTTCAAGAGGTATACCAATAGCCCCCTTCTCCCCCCCCTAGAGACACAGGTGGTAGCATTCTGTGGAATGGCATGTTAGAAAATCAGAGAAAATAGTTGGCGGAGGGGAGAAAGGAGGCGGGGGTGTGCTGGACGACGAGAGAGAGGGAGGGAGAGGTCGAGATGGGCAGGGTGGGGCAGCGGAGGGGAAGGGTAGAGGGAGCGAGAGTGGTCAGGGAGGGAGGGCAAGGGGAAGGAGTGAAAGGATGGAAAAATGTGGGGATATTGCAGCAGAGCGGATGGTGTTAGGGAGGCAGAGTGAGAAATGTTGCCGGAAATGCTAGAGCCAGCAGCATGTGTAAAAAACCACACTGCAACATTTCTCATCCTTGACATCACCGACAAGCTTCCCAAACACACACTCTTTAACACAGCCGCTCCGCTAAGATCCACTCTGTTGTTTTCCCTCCTTCTGTAAACAGGGCAGATGTCGCGGGTATTACGTTTAACCAGTAACTGTGACTCGTCATTTCAAAGGGTGTGCGATTGGAGATTCTCACAGCAAACACAATAAAACACAAGAACTTTCTCTGGCTCTCTCTTTAAGTCGTGGAAGAGACGTGTTGTGAGAGGAGAGCGGGGGGGTGAGGAATGACGGATATGAGGGGAGGGGAGGAGGACAGGAGATTGTTGTGGAATGTTTGCAGTTCTGGCCAGAACTCGACCATCTCATTTGTCAGGGCTTGACCCCAAGTCCTGGGTCAAAGGTCAAAAGGAACATCTGAGGGAAACTGACTTAGCTATCACACACACACACACACACACAGAGACGAGTAAACAGACAGATGTGTGAGTGTCTGTGAGTGTCTCCCTCTCTGCTCTCCTCCAACACTCTCTCACACATGATTCGAGCTCATGCGCAGTACATCTGTATATATCATCATGAATATCCATCCCAGTCATATTTGTTTTATTAACGCTGAGTGTTATGTTGACCTCTAGCTATGAAAGGATACGCTGCCAGTTTCCCAAAAAAGAAAAAAAAATAATAATTTGAGTTCCAGGATGCTTGGATTTATTTCTGCGTAAAAAAAGTTTGGACTATAAGTTCAGAATGGAAACTCATTACCTCATAAAAATGAAGTCAATTTAAAATGGTGAGTTGAGGTGGCTTGTTTATTATGATTGTGCTATACTTAATATAGCTCGTTGTTAACCATGTGAGAATTTAGTGTATGTTAGCGTGGGCAATTTTAATAAAGTTGACAGAAATTAAATACGGATACGTTGCATTAACTTAATATATTGTGCCACAGAATGGGTTGACTGGTTTTATAATGCATCTATTATACTTCAGCAATCTAGGGATTTATTAAGGTGAGAACTTTAGCTTATCTATAAATGACTATATGATTGAAATTATGAGTCCAAGCATAAACAATGTCCACCCACACACACACACACACACACACACACACACAGTGGAGGGATCGTACGAACCATACACATAACTTCACTTGCGTTACGATAGAAACAATGTGAAGAGGAGTAACACTAATGTACCAATATAACAGCTGTGATGATTTAGAACACAATTTGAACTTCTGCACACCTCAGAGCATTCTGGGAAGCTCTGAAAAAATCAAGTTCACATTATTAAATGAAACAATTATGGGAGCAAAAAGCACAGAAAACTCAGTGTGAGCAAGTAAAATTAAAAGATGAGCACAAATTGAGTTCAATACACTATTACATTTAAGTAGGGACATTGTTTGAATTTACAGTGTTACTCAATAAACAACATGTAATATACTTAATGAAAAAACTAAATCTGATCTGAGCAATGAAATTCACAGAGGGCAGCCTCTTAAAAATCCGTCCTGACAGTGCCTATTTATTTTAGGCTACATACCTTTAATGTCACATTTACCACACGTGTGATTAAGTACATTGTCGCTGTCATGCTAAGTGATCCCAACACTTCCACTAAGCAGTGGTATCACCGTCACTGTCCCTATAATCAAACAGCACTCGCCATAAATTACATCTCATCCCAGCATTCAGTCTTCGTCACGTCCCGCTGTGTCTCTGTGAACGCCTGGCCACCGCGCCGCTCTCTCTGCGAGGGAGACACACAACACACACCTGGTATTAACATTTTGTATTTAGTGAATCAAACCATTCTCTGCTTCAAGTTTCAGATTAAAGTGAAGATAAAGCAGGCAGTGTCAGTGTGGGTGGCCCACTTCAGTGACCGACATAACCACTGGACACCTGTGAGTCACATGGCGTTAAGACAAAGGCTGAGGGCCGCCACACCTTGACAACTGAAGATGGTAGATTGAGTTACAGTTGAGTTTTATTAAAGCATCTGCAAGAGATTATTATCATGCACTTACATCACATGGCTGTCCTCTGGTCTCTCTCTCTCTCTCTCTCTCTCTCTCCTGCAGCCCCTGTTAGGAGACAAATTGTTCATTTTTATTTTTCACATGCAGCCTCCCTCCTTCTTTCCCGGCTTTGAGAACCCGGCGAAGTGTCACAGCGGCTGATCCTCGTGGCTTTCGAGATGCATCTCAAATCGTACACCTTTTGTCATTCTTTGGCCGGACACATCAAACAGGTGCTATGAATAATTTATCTTAAGAGTTTCACATTGATAAGGTCACAATCTGCCAGGTCTGGACACTAAACACACAGGACCACCTCCTCCACACCTTCGCTGTCTCTTCACACACATGTGCCCTCTCACGCAAAACACTGCAGACACACACATAAAAGAAAAGACACAAAACCTCAAGAGATTTTTTTGTTCATGTGTGTGTGATGTGAGAGACGGTGGCAGGGAGGGTGTATTTTGGTTTAAATGTTAAAGCTTTAATACTGTTTTCAATCAGAAGTGTATGGTGGAATTTATATTTCACACAGTTTCGGCTATATGTCAGGATAATAATATTTCACACTTGTTTAGGATGATTAGAATGATCATGTGTATACAGTTTATTTTCTTTAATGGCACCAAATACTTACAAGTTTGCTCAATGTAATAAATAATAATTTCATGTTCTTCCCTTCACTTGAATTGTATGTGAGAATTTGTGGGGGAGTCAATTTCTGTTTTCTCTGCTCCAGTCATTCATGATATGTCAGCTACATTAAACATTTCTATCACCGTGTGTTGTTTTTCTTTTTACTCTTACTGGGTTTTTTTGTTTGTGTGAAAATGTAGGAGACAGAAAACATATACACAATGAAGTGCTAAGGTAATGATTGGTCAGAACTTAAACCAAACAAGTTGACGCAGAAACAAGGGGGAGGTGGGGGTGAGGAAAAAGGGGGAAGGAACGAGGGCAAACTCTGACCCGAGCGTCAGGAATCACTGCAGGACACGACGAGCAACCAATCCACAAAAAAGAGAACGAGAACCAATTTGTTTACGCAGCCCTGTAAATGATTCGTGCAGCGCACTTTCATATTTTGTCTGATGTGCGTTTTTACGCGTCATTAATATTAATGGAGGTTCTTTTTAGCTGCCATCCACTTTAACCACAATGACGGGACACTTTATAAACAGGGACCGTCTGTATATGTCACCCCATCACCCTCTTGTTGAAATCACACGGGGAGTCGCACCTTCCACCGAGTTGACACCCCTCACCTCACCGCCCCTCCCTCAATGAACGCAATACTTCCTTTAAAAAATTGTTTGTGCTCCTCTGTTCTGCGTCGGAGGCTAATCTGGCTCCTTTTGTCGTGCAGCTATATTTCTGCTGCGTGTTGTCGGATAATGTGAGGATGGGATGAAAGGTAATCTGCGTGCAGAATTCCTAAAGCTCCCTTATCCTTGTTGAATTTCTCAAGAATTCCACCTTTGCCCTCCGGTTTCCCTGAAATAAATTACTTTAAGGGTGAGATGCCTTTACGCACACACAGACACACACACACTCCCTTTCTCTCTCTCTCTCTCTCTCTCTCTCTCTCTCCCTACATCTGAGCTCCCGGTATTTTCTGTATGTTGCCTTTTAAACGCAGTCAAACAGGTATTCAGTCTTATTTATTTAATTCACTTTATATTCCTCAAGGCGCTGGGTGTTTTTCTCTGCACTTTACTGGTTTTCTATAGATGCCACAACATTAAAAGGACGCACAACGATGCGTCAGGCTGACACAGTCATGTATGAAACCTCATCAGCGGCCATGGGGCTGCAGTCAAACCCCCTCAGATAGAACATGTTCCCCTGTCATTACACTCTCTGTTCTGCTCACTTTACTCTGTGTTTCACTGGAGCTGCTGACTGATACACGCCAGGCTCCCGTCCACTGTGGATCCCTATAAGAGGCTGCACACGCTGGTGAAAATATGCCTCCCTTCAGCTTTTGCTACTAAAGGTTTTGGGTTTTCTTTTTTTCTGTGTGTGCTACAAAATTACAGTGTTTGCACTGTGCAACCACGAGGGTTTGAGTGCTAATGGATTTATAATCTCCGTCTCAGGGACCATCCAAAGTAATTAGCACATAGGCTCTAAAGAAATGATGGTTAGTGAGCAATAAAGCCATTGCCCATAGCATAAACTGACAGTCCCTCTAACTTCAATCCAACCTCAAGCCTAATTGGGAAAGTCATTGCAGTTATTGTCCTCAATTATAGTGTGGGATGCAAAAAAAAAAAAAGCCTGGAAAGAGACTTTCATTCATCACGTCTGAAAGTGAAGGATCTCAAGTCTCTGGAGAGAAGAAGCCATATTAAAAATAATGAGGAAATAGCCTAAACAATACTATCTACATAGGAAGCAAGCTGATTCACAGGCTAATGCAATTTTCCAGCTAAACTAAACTCCTTACAGGCAGAATTATAACTTTAACAAAAACAACATACACAGTGTTATAATGAAATAACAGGAATTAGCAGCTTTATTTTATTACACATAAAGTTGCATTAGTAAACAGATTGTTGTTTGCATCTGACACTTTTAATTTAATATGTAAACTTCCCCAGTCTTTGGAGAGACACAGCAGAGTTTCTCCAATAGAGTTTCACTCATAATTAATATCCATGCTATTTAGTGAACTCTTGTTGCCTGTTAGACGCATCGGTCTTAAATGGCTGCAGCCTATAGGCTCAGCGATATTTCCAACTATTTCTCATGAATGGCCATTCCATTAACAGCGATTAGATTATGTCTATTGAAAGTTGCTGATCCATAGAGAAAAAAAAACTAGCGGATAAAAGGCGATTTCAAGTGACCTTCTCGTCCCTTTCACACCAATCTGAGCCCCCCAGAATAATTTGGGGATCAGATTTGGACAAAAAAGAAGCACCCACTCCCCCCCACTCACACACACACACACACACACACACACACACACACACACCCTCTCAGCCCCCTCCTCCCTTTTCAACATACACTCAAAGCAACAAAACCCTCCAATTCAAACATGTGAATAAGTTAGATTTTTTTTTAGGACTTTGCCAAATATGAGTGTGTCAGTGTTTATCCTGCATCGCATCGGTTAAAATCACACTTCTTTTTTTATTTCCTTCAAGTCCTCCCTTTATAGGCTTCAATTGTGTTGAGAAAAAAGTTTCTCCACTTTAGAAACTCTAGGTTCCCAGTTAAAAATAAAATACATGGCCCCTTTTAAAGTGGACATGTTTTAATGTCAATTAATTTCCGTGATTAATTTAATTTGAGCCTAATTATAAAAAACATAATGGTTGCTCAACTAAAACAGTATGAATCAATATGTCACTGCGGGATCAGTGCTAACAAACAAATGATGTTTACTTCTGTAAAAACTAACTACACTCAGAACATATTGTTAAAAGAAAGACAAAGGACTAACCCTATGTGTTGTCTTCATTCATTGTCAATGTGGCACCTATCATATCTACACCTTGTCTTTAATAATATACCACCATAATACCATATTATAGCAGTGTGAAATTATCATATTTAGGAGAGGAATATAATTTAAAGTAGAAATCATATACTACAAAAAGTAGCTGATTACCAAAATAGCATAAGTAACTTTATTATTATTAAATATAAGTGTAATGGTGAACTTCGCCATACAACAGCACAGTCCAACATGATGTGTAAAGTTATTATTGAGGTTTAGAGCTGCGTTAGTTGTGCCACACATGCTCGATTGGACTATTAGCGGGTGTCAAACATCCAGGACCCAACGTGGTGATGTGTTGACGCTGCTTTTAAATCCACGCATCAAGTTGCTCATCGCATGATTAGTATTTCATTGTTGACTTATTTGAATTTTTTGCTGACAGACGCCGAAGTCGCAGGGATCAGCATCAGCTGAGTGTGTGTGGACCCTGTAGCACCGTGTGTGTGTGTGTGTGTGTGTGTGTGCGTGTGCGTGTGCGTGTGCGCGCGCGCGCGTGTGTGTGACGGGCAGAGCAGAGGCCCCCATTGAAAAGCGAAGCTCACCCTCTAAGCCAATGCAATGTCTTATTGACTATACGCTGTGGTTATAACCCTGATGTGATTACACACAATCAATGATAAATAGAGCCCTGCACCATCTATAACGCTCTAACTTCCGCGTGCATCGTCTCACGTCTCTCTCTCTCTCTCTCTCTCTCTCGGACGGGATCTCGTGCTCGTGTGTCGTTTTATTGGGGGGCCTTGCACTTGTGACCCCAGTGTTTTCCCAACTGATAGTGCTGCTTGTTGGTTTCAGCTGGATTACAGCTGCAACACAAGGTCCCACTGCAGAGGAGTCCCTCACTGATCATCACTGATTTACCCAAACTGCGTATTTGTGTGTGTGTATGTGTGTGTGTGTGTGTGTGTTTTAATTCCCATAAATATTTTAGCTGTAAAGTCATTAGTAGAAACTTTCACACAGGAGGAAAATTCCTCATCCATAATCCTTCTGTGGATTATTCACTTTGGATTGAAATAGAAAAAGTCGGATGGAAGTTTAATATTCTGAATATTCACTTCATCATAGTAAATTAAAGTCAGTGTAGGACGGCTGCTATGAAGGCGCAGTAGCGAGACGTGTTTAATAATAAAAAACAACAATAATGTGTAATTCTTCTGTGATGTGCACAATGAGTTCTTTTCTGTTTAGAAACTCTTAAAGAGCCGTAATGAAAAATTAATAATACTTGGCCCAGGTTGAGAAATTAGGTTATTAATGAGCATGAACTTAATACGCCCAGGATTAAGGTCAACGTTATTATGTGATGTTCTTTGACGAGCACTTTGTTCTTGAATAACCTTTAAATACTGTTAGTTTCCACGTTTGGTTTTGGAATTTTTATTACGATCCCTTCATATTAATAATGCTGCTGTGATCTATCCCCCTGCGTGTCATCTTACGTCTCCTCACTGCTGCCTTGTCCCACACATAATGTAACTGTGCGTGAGATTTAAATTGAGTGCATTTTAATTTATTATTTACTTGTTTATTTATTTGTTGTATTACTAGTTTGTAAAGAGTGCATTGGGAGATGGGCAGCGGCTGGTCTCCTTCCTCAGCCTTGACACTATCGCTGAGACAAACCGGCTGCTATCGATTCCGTTTTACTTTGTGTTCAAACAACAAATAGCCTCGCAGGTGAGGTGCACGGGACGCGCATTAAAATAATAACAAGAGGTTCCCGTGTCCAGCGGCTCGACAACAAACCAGCCTGTAATAACATGACCACTATCTGATTGTACAAATCAGCTGGAAAACAGAGTCTCCCTAAATGGGACATAAAGTGGAGACAAGATGAGACTGTCCCAGTAAAGAAAGCAAAAAAGTTGTGCATGTGCCTGTGCCCGGGTCGGCTGCCGGGGTTTGGAGTTTAACGGTCATGTGGAGCCGCGCGCAGAGACGTAGCTTTGCGCAGGGAGCCGCGCGCTCGGAGCGCATGGAGAAAGTGTGGAAATAAAACGCGTACTTGCCTGATCTGTGCCGGGGCTTGATCCAGGTGGAAAAAGCTGCTCCTCCGCTGCTCATCGCCGCCTCTGCTGCGGCTTCTCCTCCCTTCAACTGTCCACTTTCTCCCCGTTTTCCCTCGCCGCTCCCCAGCTTTCTATTAGAGCCTCTGTACCCTGCTCCCTATTCGCTGCCCCTCTCACTCTCCACTCTCCTCTCTTCTCCCGCGGAGCCCCCTTTTTTCCCAATCTGTGGAGTTAAATCTTAATGATACACTTACGGAGGAAGAAGGGGGGAAAAAATTCTTTGTCCGATTTAATCTTATTGGTTTCACCTTTTCAAAGAGCCGGAGACATGGCCGGGGAGTTTTCAGTGGAGTGTCCGAGACAGGGACGGGAGAGAGAGCTCTCATGTTGAATACTTAAAAAACAACCCATCCCTCCGATGCCTTTCCAAAGGGGGCACTTGCATATTTGCGCTCCATTGTATCTGCTAATATCTCTGTGTGCGTAAAGATCTGTATACAGACACTTTGATTGTGTATATTCAACAGAAACTTCATGTATTTTAAATGCATATTCTATTATTACAACACGGTGTATTACAATGTTTTGCTGATTATAGAAAAACAACAGTTTCGCCTTTATGTTCCACGTAAATCAAGTGCAATCAAAAGGAGTAGTGCACTTTTGAGCCAGTTTTTATTTTCCTTGTAATTTAACCAATCTATTACTGTTCTTTTTCAAGTTTTTTCCTGGTTATACGTCCTCAACATACAAAATATTGCACTTTGGCACAATAAGTCCCAATAAGGACAAAGAGGAGCCTTTGCGCAAAATGTTTGGCTCGTTTGAATTTTTCGACATCAACTTTTAAGTTTAAAAAATTCATGTTTGATGACTTGTGCATGCATTAACACGAGGCTGTAATTGTACAACGTACGCTAGATGGCAGCGCGATCCAGACATTTCGGAGCTGGAGAGGCAGTCAGCCTGCAGAAGCACTGGTACAAAAACGCCGGAATCCCCCCATGCAAATTCCCAGCAACTTCACATGATTTTGAATTACTGTCATTATTAAGACATAATGTGACACCAGCGCAGTGATTGTGGAGAATACAGGACCTCGGTAATTATTGAATATTGCTTATTGCTCCGTCTATTTATAGAGATTTCCGGCCGCTGGCACGGCATCCCGTTTGTATAACACGCTCTTTCATGCATCAGTCTTCCCATTGACATTTTTCCTCCCTTTATAAGCTCCTTTAAACTAAATTGTAAGTTTTAATCAGCGAGACTGTGCCGATTACAGACAAGGATTTACCGCAATGCGCATGCCAAAGACAAAACAACGTGTGAAAATATAAATCCGCTTCAAACCAATAATGACACCCGTTAATTCTATAATAAAGATACTGGACTCAGACAACCCATTTTTGAAACTTTGGGGGAATTTCGGAGCCAGAGTCCTTCTTTCGCCGCTGCGCACAGTTTTTTTTTTTTTTTTTTTGTATATTTGTCGTGCGTAAAAACCTTTGTCCCCCTCTTTTGCCTTTACCCCGCTTTTTCAGCTATTCTATCCAGGGTTTCTTCCTCTTTTTGGTGACAATAGACGGCCCATACTAATCAGGTTTCAAAGTAAATAGCAGCGCGGGGCGAGCTCAATGTAAATTGTGCCTGTCAGAGCCCCCCAGCCCCTCCAGTCGTACATGGCAACACTACAAAAAATATCCATCCTCGGCTGCGAGTCGGTGCAACGAGTCTGGAAACCTTGGATTTACCCAAACCAGGAGACCGAATCCTCCATCGGGCTCGCGGTGCCTCCACTTGCACTCATCATTGTGAGCGTTATTGCATCAAGTGTTCATTTTTTTAATAAGAAAAAAAGGAATCTCCCCGCGCGCTCCACCGTTTATTTCAAGAAATCGACTCCTTGCAAAATCTACAGATTCGAGCTGCGGCTGGGAACAAGTGGGATTCGCAGGACGCTACATTTTCGGACTTTTTCAGAGAGAAATAATATTCTCTTAAGATTTCAACGCGAGACCCAATGACTTAGGTGGATGGACATTTTTTGCAGTGAATGAACAGAGGGGGACTAACCAATAGAGAGACAGAGAGGGCTTGGCTATAACCTTAGCCTCCCATTTTCTCTCTCTCCCTGTCCCCCCCCTCTCCTCCTCTCCTCCTCTCCTCCTCCTCTATGCAGGGCTCTGGCCAGTCAGTCGCCTTTGATTATCAGTCTCCAGCAGCCCCTCTCTTGGCTCCTTGACATGAGCACCATATAAGGCGCAGCGATCTCCATAGAAACGTGTCAGTTTCAATAGTAGTGTCAAAGTTCACTATATACAGACATTCGCGCAGATCCCCCGTTTCGGAAACATTGCTCTGCTGGTCCTCCCGTTTAAGCGCATTCATTTTTTGGGTCTCTCCTTCTTCTTGCATATTCTATTAGTTGTTGCTGTTTTTCCTCTTCTGCCGCTTCTTGATTTTTTCCAAATCTTTTTTCTCCTCTTCGTATCTGCGTTCCTCCTGCCGGAGAGAGGCGAAACTATACATGGGCACTTCATTCGGCGACGCGGTCTCCTCTCGCTGCTGGGCGAGATGATGAGGTTTATTTAAAGAATATACATGTAAAAAATCCGGCTCTTCAGTTTTTTTCCTCCCAACCCGTGCGGCGAAGACCGGAGCGTAAAGGAGCCAAGGGAAGAAAAGAGAAAGGAATTTATCTCCGCAGCACTTTGGATCGCGTCTTTCCAGCAAAAGGTTTTTTTACTCGCTCCTGCGTCCATGTGAATCGCTCCTGCCTTTTCCTTTGTGGCTATTTTGTATCAAACTGCAATTTGCTACGTCTGGACTCTGGCTTTCCTACAAGATTAGGGATTCCTGAATGGCTGGCTGCAATTTACCTTGGAACTGGCCTCCCGATACTTGCATATCCTGATCGGTGCCTATTCAATCGCTCTCCTGTATTTTGAATGTATTGATCGCGTTGTGCTCGCCTTCTTTACCCCCATCTGAGATTGCGTGTTCCGATTTGACTTTGCACTGCCCCGTCTTACTGAGATCTATTTTTGTTCGAAATCCTCTTCGCTTCATAAACACCGGCGATCATTTCGCTTTATAGCACTTTCCGGGGCCGAGATATGGCAATGGTAGTTAGCGTGTGGCGAGATCCGCAGGAAGACGTGGCCGGAGGACCTCCGAGCGGCCCCAACCCAGCAGCGCAGCCGGCGAGGGAGCAGCAGCAGGCGGCGTCAGCGGCGCCGCACACTCCGCAGACCCCCAGCCAGCCGGGACCCCCGTCCACGCCGGGGACCGCCGGGGAAAAGGGGAGTCAGAATTCTGGACAGAGTCAGCAGCATATTGAATGTGTGGTTTGCGGAGACAAATCGAGCGGCAAACACTATGGCCAGTTCACCTGCGAGGGATGCAAAAGTTTCTTCAAGAGGAGTGTACGGAGGAACTTAACATACTCATGTCGTGCCAATAGGAACTGTCCCATTGACCAGCACCACCGAAACCAGTGCCAATACTGCCGGCTGAAGAAATGTTTAAAAGTGGGAATGCGCCGGGAAGGTGAATATATATATATATATTAATACATATTTTTTTTAAAACCCAGTCATGATTACGCATCCTAGCAGCAGACGTACAGGGCTGCCATGTTGCATTAAGGTCACAGGCTACACGGCCGGGCATACTGCAGACTCCATCCATGTTTTTGAGGGATGTTTGCATGAATGGTGAGTCTCTGTGTGGTTGTGTGTGAGACAGGAGGGTAAAAGGCCAGCGCAGCCACAGCAGTTATATGCTTGTGAATGCGGGTCGCCCCGAACAAAGCGGCTCGTCTGGTTGACCCTTTTATTTTGTTTTTTCTTGCAGACAAAACGCTGCCATTATCAAACACGGGCATTACGCTCATAACAGGCCCGTTTTACGCATAGGTTTTAGAGCAGAAGAGGTGTTGTGTGAAAGTGTGTGTGTGTGTGTGTGTGTGTGTGTGTGTGTGAGTGTGTGTGTGTGTGTGTGTGTGTGTGTGTGAGAGAGAGAGAGAGAGACAGAGTGTGTGTGCAAGGCTAATAGTCCCTTTCAGAAGTATGTGCAGCTAACTTATTTATAATAGTACAGTGGGGTTTGTGATCTGTGTGTGTACATGTAAAATGCACACACTCCAAACCCCACGTCTGTCTCCAGCTCCCTGTGCAGACTAGACAGCCCAGACACTGAATAATGCCGCTGAAGTTGTTCATGGCTAATTGTTTTGCCTGGTGTATTACAGGCCGTGGAACAACTTTCCTCCCCACGTTAAGTGTTTGATTCCAATTTATGCAAACATCCCTCATTTAAAATCCACTATTTGTGGCACACGCTGCAAGCCCACGTATAACGCACCCTGACTTACATTAATATTTAATTTTAATACCAAACAATGGCTGAAATCCTTTTATTCCCAGCTGATCCTTTGATGTGGCTAAAATGTACAAATGTGGCTGCATTTAACTGTAATTATCAATCCTATTTATAATATGTTTGACCACGATAGGTAATTATTCAAATTAACAAAAACCAAGCAAAATATAGAGCTAAAGTAAAGAAGTAGGCTACTGAGTGCAATAGGCTCTCGTGCCTCAAAATGTTGATACTAATAATTTGGCAATTTTACTTTAGGGCAGCAGAAAGTGTGTGTGTGTGTTTTCCGTGTAAAAGTGATTTGTGTTTTCATTTTTCTGCCCCCAGCCCATGTAGCCTGCGTTCCTAAATGCAAATGCTGTCAGTGTTTAGGTTGAGGGACACAGCACATCTGTTGTGATGAGATATTTACGTTGTCGATAACATAATCTGGAATAATATAGTCGTGCAGACAGCACATACTAGTCAATATGTTTAGAGAAGCGTGCTGAATTGAGATTTGTGTGCATGCCGTTTCAGTGAGCAGAAGCACACAGGCTGTAGCCTGCAGGACTCTTGTAACACAATGTTTATCAGTCCTGGATGCACATTTCCTCTTTTTCTCTTTCTTTTTGTTAGCGGTTCAGCGAGGACGAATGCCTCCAACCCAGCCCAACCCAGGCCAGTACGCGCTGACGAACGGGGACCCTCTGAATGGCCATTGCTATCTGTCCGGATACATCTCGTTATTGCTGCGGGCCGAGCCTTACCCGACGTCCCGCTACGGGAGCCAGTGCATGCAGCCCAACAATATCATGGGCATCGAGAACATCTGCGAGCTGGCTGCTCGCTTGCTCTTCAGCGCCGTGGAGTGGGCGAGAAACATCCCTTTCTTTCCCGACCTGCAGATCACCGACCAGGTGTCCCTTCTCAGGCTGACGTGGAGCGAGTTGTTTGTGCTTAACGCGGCCCAGTGCTCCATGCCACTGCATGTGGCCCCTCTGCTCGCCGCGGCAGGCCTCCACGCCTCCCCGATGTCCGCGGACCGCGTCGTGGCTTTCATGGATCACATCCGGATCTTCCAGGAGCAAGTGGAGAAGCTTAAGACGCTGCACGTAGACTCGGCAGAGTACAGCTGCCTGAAGGCCATCGTGCTTTTCACATCAGGTGGGTGTCCAACATGTCACATATAGGAACATGTCTATAATCAAATGAGGCCTAGTTACACTCAGGGTTACTGGGAGTGAGGAGCGGGACGCAGCACTGTGGCATCAGGGAGGTGGCTGTCAAAGACACGCTGGTCACAAATCTGACTTTACGAGATGTTTGTGTTGCCGATGGAATAGCTATTTTGTCAACAGCTTGCTACATATCCACTTACATGCATTCCCATGTCAGTTGTAGCCGCAGCATAAGACGTGTAAACAAATCCAGATTGAGTGAGCGCGTCAAGTTTTAAGTGTAACACTCACTTCAGTGCTTTTTTTAAAATAGGTGGCCACTGACAGTCTCATACGTGTAAATATTTTATAATTACTCAGATAAAGTTTTTTGGACTCGTCGAAGCTCAGAGCGAGAATGTAGGTTCGCGGCCATAAATTTTGGAACAGGTGTCAAATAATTGTGCGTAAAGATGAAATAGTCCATCACTGGGTGATATATGACAGCTGATGCGTTTATGAGTGTTGTCGCGTGCTTTTATCCTTGTTTTGCGTGCACAAACACATGTCTTAGGGGGGTAGGAAATAATCCTTAGCAGACTGAGATCAAAAAGACTGATGGAAGTTGAATCCTATGTCAGTGCATCGCTTCTGCAGGACGCAGGGTAACGCTGCTGTCGCCTATAGATGGTTTGTAGATTCGTCCTGGGTGACCTATTAATTTTCCCTGCAAGTGAGGATTGTTCCTCTTTACGCGCACGCTCTCAAAAGTCACCGGCAGTAATTTTCAAAAGTAACCTACATTGTTGATAGCATAATTGATGGCAAGGTCCTAAAGGTCCTCATTTACTCTCGGTGCGTAATTTAGATGCTATTTCGGAGATGGTTGTGTACACTCGGTGCCATTAGGCCTGTTATGTCAGGGGAGTCCTGTGATGATGGGGAGGAAGAGGAAAAGTCCTAATTCACTCACTCACAGGCCCCAAACTACTTGTGAACTTATCTCGAAGTTTATACCTCGTCGTCTCGTATTTGGCCCATTACAAAATTCTGTAACACGGACGAACATAATCTATAATTGGACACGTTCATGATAAAATATTAAGTTTTAATGTAGTTTTCAGATTTGGATTTTTAATCAAATAATTCCCACTTTCAATATCCCTAGCGTCTCAACTCAATTTTATATTGAAGGTGGTTACACTTGTATTCCAGCATATTTCAATTATTATTGTTTACTACTTATTGTCACAGGAATCTACACATTAATACATTAACTCCACTGTTTTAATATTAAATTAAATTAAATTAAATTAAATTATATTATATTATATTATATTATATTATATTATATTATATTATATTATATTATGTAAAAAGTCTTTCATATAATTCTATAAAATTGTCTAACAGTGTATAGGTGATAATAAGCTCAATGTAATGAGGATCTAAATTAGAGTTAAGTTAGAGTTCTCCCCAAACTTGGAAGTAGGAACACACTGATTGTACTAAACCACTTTCAATGCTCATTGTTCCATTCAGTCGAATGTCACATAGGTTTTTCCTACAGTTAGAATACTTTGTATTTTTACTATTTTTAGTTTCAGGAGCCACAATAACTACTTTCAGTTTCAGGGGGTTGGAAGTTAAATTGACACGCCAACATTTCGAACGCAAACTGAGACGTAAATATATGTTTTAACACAAATAAGTGCGTATTTTCCCTCAGTGGCCGTCCTTAAGGAACACGACAGCCTGTTAGATTCACTTTGCTCGCTATTAGTGCGCTCATCCTGTAATATCTCCTCGTGCACTGACACATTTGACCATATTTTCCTAATGCACGGCGCATCAGTAACTCACCGCAGACCCACACCCAGAGAAACTCCATACGCACATTAACGTTGAACTCCATGTATTTCTAACACATCACTTAGTTATAGGTTGGTGGGCTAATACTGGTGTTGGCTATAACAAGTCACGTGGCTCTCTGCCAGGAGCGCGGTGGAATTGTTTTGCCTTTAATAACAACAGACTTATCGGTGTTTTGTGCGTAAATAACGGTAACCGGGCGAAACTCTATTTCAGCACAGTTCAGCTTCATTGTCTTACATTAACTTCTTATCCACATGTGTCTGCTGCAGCCAACCTCCCAGCAGCAATAGTCGTTTGCAAATCTGGAAGCTATCTGTTCGCATGTCCCAGCCTATTGGGGGCTGTGGGGTGCAGGGTTGCAGGCAGGCCTTATGGAGAACTATGGGGTGTCTTTGACCAGCTTTCCCTTGACACATACATTCAACTGCAGCCCCTTCCCCGCGACGCTTTGAACTCCCCACGTATCGCTGAGTTGCAACAGTCGTGCCAAGTTTTATAATTTACAAGAGAAATCTCCAAATGTAATTAATTTCCACCCTATCGATCGTTGTAGATTTTGAAAAGGGACACTCAGCGTTAATCCACAGGGGGATTTGCATACGTGGGGGCGCTGACCGGCCCGGACGGAGGTCACACTAAATCACCCCGAGATCTGCGCGTTGCCCCGGGTTCATAAGGTTATTGTGTCTGGCCACAGTGAGTTATACCACTGAGAAAAAAATCACGAATAGGCTTAAAAGCATCTGCCCGGTGTTTAATGTGGTGCTTGAAAACTAAAGCTGTCTTCCCTGTGTCGTTTGTGGAATAAAAAGCACAGCTCAATACAGAATCTCTTAAGGACAGCCTGGGACTCCATGTGGGACCATGCAGCCGACACCAGCGGTTATGCTGCCTGCCTTTACAGCAGTTTATAAGCAGTAGAACACGCATGCTTGGGCTGTGTGAAAAACAGGCTGAAACACTGGAATACACTAACAAGCCTTTTATGCTTTTGTCTATATCCGAGCGTGGCTGCACAACCCACCAGTGAGCACCAAAAACGCACGGGCTCGCCTGCGCCCGCTGCACAGGCTCATTTTCTGACGTTTTATGTCGCTTGGTACGCGACTATTGACTTCACTTCCTGCTAATAAATGTGATCGCTTCCAGCGGCCCCGTGTCCTATAGGCTCCACGGAGGAAAAAACAGGCCAAGGCTGGTCTATGGAGAGAAGAGCAGCGAAATGACTTAACAGCTTACGCGCGGAGTAATTAGGTCACATTACATCCAGTGCAATTTCAGATTCATCAGTGCCGTTTATGTTTCCTTATACTTGAATCCCCAGAGTCCAGACATGAAGAGCAGCGGCCTTCAGGCCTGGAGCTGCACTATATGCCACCCTGCCCCATCACTTCTCCCCCCACCCCCCACCCCTCAACACTGTTTCCATTGCATTTAACTGCATATTCGGGTTGACTGTTGTACGAGGACAGCAGCAGATATATATATATATGTGTCCTCCCCAGTGTTGTGCAAAGCCCTTGTCCAGCAGCAAGCCGCTTGTTTGCTCTGTATGACAGTCCCACCAGTCCCACTGGCTCGGTGTGATGTAGCATGTTTGGCCAGTGTGTTTGTTCATTCCACTTTGTCAATAGCACGTAAAGGCTGATGTTGAATGATAACCAGAGTGCTTTTGCAGGATGTAAATTGGGGAAGGCAAAGTGTGCTCCCAGGCAGAGTCAAGCTCCACGTGAGGCTAAAAAAATACATATATGACCACGTGGGTTTGCGTTTTCGTCACAAAACACGAGTATTTAAATGCAATAACTTTTAAAATAATTATAATGGAAAAAGTGAGTTGTCTTTTTCATACCGCTGCTTCTCTCCAGCCCTGCGCGCTTCTCTGCGTGTTTGGTGACATAGGAGGCTGATTTATTTAAAATACATATATAATTTTAATAATGCATTTGACTTCTACACATATTGTTTCTTGTTTGTTCCTGGAAATGTAGAAGTTTGAGGGGAAATAAACTCATGTCAGAATCAGCTTCTTTTCCACAGCATGATGTACCTTGGTTTTTTAAGGGAATTGACAAATCTAACCACAGTCTTCTTTGTGTGTGTGTGTGTGTTCCACAGACGCCTGTGGCCTGTCGGACGCAGCTCACATCGAGAGCCTCCAGGAGAAGTCCCAGTGCGCCCTGGAGGAGTACGTGAGGAGCCAGTACCCGAACCAGCCAAGCCGCTTTGGGAAGCTCCTGCTGCGGCTGCCCTCTCTGCGCACCGTCTCCTCATCGGTAATCGAGCAGCTGTTCTTCGTCCGCTTGGTAGGTAAAACTCCTATTGAAACCCTCATCAGGGATATGCTATTATCCGGGAGCAGCTTCAACTGGCCTTACATGTCCATCCAATGATCCTAATATGAAAGTGGAAAAAAGAGAGGGAAAAAAGGACCAAAATTCTGCGCCCCTCCGCCCATCCTCCTCCAAGAAGACTATATATAGGACCTTTTCTGCGAAACTTGGAAGACATAACTTTTTTCTGTCTTCTGGGACTGTGATGGAATACATAATGTACAGAAAAATATCGGAACTGGACTTTACGGCTGTGTAAATCCACCCTCATCTTCAAGAACAATACTCTTCATTTTGTAAAATACTAGTCTTTATTTTCCTTTTTTTTTTTTTGTAAAAAATACAAATAAAATGAAAAACATCATATGCGCAGTAAGAAAAAAAGAATCAAGACTTAGCGGGAAAATAATGTTTCCAAGCAATTATAAGAATTGTCCTGTGTCTATGTACCTCTCTGTTTTGTATTTTTTCTGGTTCTAAACCAGGGTTTCTGTGATTCTATACTAATAATTTTTTGATATAACCTTTTGCTTCTTATAATGAGTGCGATATATGTTGTCGAAGCTATGTTCTCCAAGAATTAAAATTGAAGTGAGAATTTAAAAACAGAAAAATAAAGAAATTTAGACGAATAAGAAACAGTCTAATCGCTATGACAATATCAACACTGATGGTTGAACTTTTTTTTTCCTTAATTGATGCGATGGACCTGCAACAGCAGCAGCAGCAGCAGCAAACTGACCTCCAGGACATTTTTACTGAGAGGACCGTCTGGGGCGCCTTTCCCCCGGGCCACGAATGCTCGTGGAGTCGATCATCAGTCAAAGAGGAGAGACATGAAAATCAAAAGCACTTTTAATATATCATTTCAAAATACATTTTGTTTGTTTCGTCTTGGAAGAAATTTTCATTGTTTCTTGAATTTTATTGGTTGTTGCCTTCAATTTGCTTACTCCATGATGCAGCTTTTTGCAGAAGGGTCGGTTGATGAAGTTGTGTGATGGTGACTGTACTATTAAAAAAAGAAATAGGCAACGATGTCTCCTTCTCAAGCATTTTCCTGGAAGCGATTGTCAAGATTCTCGGGCTTGTTTTACTCTGTGTGGCTCCTATGAGGGGAAAAAAAGCGTTAACGTGCAGCCTATATACAGCTGAGTCTGTACCCTGCGATGCCCTGCACCTAATTCCCGAGTACACTGTTTACCTCCATTACACCTACCAGTGAAAACGAGGTGCTACACGGGATTAAGAGTGGTAATTACACAACGCGTGCATGCCTTATATTTCCACAAACTCACTGACATAACTGGCAATGCGAGCACAAAGGAGGAGAGGCTGCGAGGAACCATATACAGCAATGAGCCCTGTGACAACCTGCGAGCGCATTAATGTTTAATATTTTCCCCAGACAGCCGAGGGAAGCCTGCGCACCACACAGAGCCACCTCTATCCTACCTCCTGTGGCTTAATCAAGGTGATTCTCCACAAACCAAACAATATTCCCCCCTCTCTCTCTCTCTCTCTCTCTCTCTCTCTCTCTCTCTCCCCCTTTCTTTCTCTCTCTCCACCCCTGTTCTTTCAAAAAAAAAAAACGCACCGCCTTGACGAGTGCATGGCTCGGTATTGATGTGGGCGTCGTTTGGCAAAAGGGTTAGGCCCCGCTGCAAAGCTGCTGTGATATGCGTGATCAATCTGGAAAATGTATTTTACAGCATGTAAGCCAGTCGATAGGAACACCGAGTGTGATGCATTGTGTGGGAATGGAGAGGAGGAAGGAGAGAGAGAGAGAGAGAGAGAGGCAGAGAGACTATGGAGGGAGGCAGTGGAGACACAATTTAGAGGGGAAACGTGTACGTGTTGTGTGTGCGTGTGTGCGCGCGTGTGTGTGCGCGTGTGCGTGTGTGCGTGTGCGTGTGTGTGTGTGTGTGACGCAAAGACAGAAAGAGATGTGGCCTTGGTTTTGCCTGATACATTCAGAGTGTAATGAGTACATCGATAAGTCCTCAATGTGTTAGATGGGTTACATGGAGTTTGTGTCCTTGCATTGGTCCGTCTCAGTGTGTGCGTGTGTGTGTGTGTGAGTGTGTGTGTGTGTGTGTGAGTCCCCTCTTTTTGTGTCTCCATACTCGCAAATGACGAAGCCCAGTTATGGACCTGGATCCATCCATCCATCCCTGTCGTTACTGCGTTATACACACACACACACACACACACACACACACACACACACACACACACACACACACACACACACACACACACTCACTCACACCTTCCAGTGCTAAATGTGATAAACTGGAGGGCGTTATGAAGAAGGAGAAAATGGGGTTTCGGTGTGACAATTATTAAATTTGCCTGTTAGTCGTCCCCTCTTCATCGTCGGACGTGTTGCTTGTGCGCCATATTGCCCACGTCTCCCTCTGCGCGAGGGACAGGAGGACAGGAGCAGAACTGCATGTATAGCAAAGGCTGAATTTCAAAACGCCATATTTGTTATCTGCCTTGTAGGATAGAGGGGGGAGGGGAATCTGTGCCCGTGGGTTATTTGTTTGCGTTGCCTTGTCTCGTTCGGAGGCTACAGTATTAAGGCATTCATTATAGTGGGCGCTGGTTGGAGTGATGCTACGGGTCTGTGCGTCAGGTTTGTCCTCAGATGCTCTCTCTCTCCCTCACAAGAACACAGTTTTGGACTCTCGTGATTAATGTGACACATTGTACCTGTTAGCCCTCCAGTCTGCGCAGTGTGCAGCAGCGGGTCAGTTGTCACGCAGCCTTGATGTTGCTTACTACACGAACACAAAAGTGGTATTTCTTCAGGTGATATCGTTATGGTGGAAAAATAATCCCCCCCCCTGCAGCCGGCGGTCAGGTGCAAGTTGCAGAATAAACCAGGGGCCTTTCTCTGCGTCACGCTGGAGCCACGACATGCTGAATTACATTAAAAATAAATAAACAGACACAAAACCATCAAATCTTACAACAGACAATTACTGAAGCTCACTAATTATTTAGCGTGTTTGTCTGTTTGTTACATTTTCCTGGGCAGCAAGTGAGAATAAATATTTGTGTATTTTTTTTTCAAGGAGGATGAATATGGCGTCACCGTGGCCATCATCCCAAACAGCCCAGGTCCGGGTTGTTCTGTGCAGATCTGGACTAAATTGTTTGCTGGGTTATTAAACGCAGCTTTCAGCCGGTTGTCTCCCCATAATGTATTCTAAATCCCTCCAGAGCAACTATCTTTTATCCTCCCGCTGAGAGCATTCTGTTACACAATTGTTACACTACGGGCTATATAAAGCAATAGTTCAAAAACACGTGAAATTGTGGCATGTGTTCCTAATTAACGATTTCTGTCCAGGCGATACAAGCAAAAGCACAGGAGGACTCTAGGAAAAGTGGTATTTTCTATTTAGGCTGTGGACCATATTCCACTGTCTCCACTCTGACAGAAGCTCAAATTAGTGCGTTACGCAACACTTCAAATATTCAAACAATACGCTTCAAATATCATCTTTATTTTTATTTGATTTTTTTTCCACCAGACGTTTATCATCCTCGGATGTGATGACAACATGATTAGTGCTCATGGTGAATTAAATAAAGGGAAATGGATGAGGAACAAAGTGCAGAGTAAATGCACCGTCAGGTCGGACTGTGGCTGCGGCGGGTAAAGGAGATGGATATGTGGCACACTATAGGCCCCATTTGTGTCTGTAATTTCGGAAACTCCGGTTACCAGAGTGTTAGTACGAAATGAGTTAAATAACCATTTACCTTTGTCTGGTTTCATTCATCAAACCACAAGTGGAGGACTCCTAACACGAGGGGGCTATTTGTTTGCTTTACACAAGCAGCTGGGTGCGATTTCACGTTTGAGATATCTGTCTGAAAGCGAAACATTTATTATCCCAAGTTGTCAGCGAACCTATTTCTCCAAAAAAAACCTCAATGCAAGCCAATGGGTTTCTATGCAGCGGTGGAAATGTCCTATTGGCGTTACACGTCACTTCATTTCACTTAGAGTAGCCTGGTTTCCCCGGTCACATTTGACAAATACTGTTGTTTGAGACAATAACAATTTCCAAATAGCTGCTCCGCGTATGAATGGGGGGCCCTGTGAAGTATGACACGGCTTATTCCTCATAGTGTCTTGTGCGTAAAAATGATGACAGCAGCAGACAACAAGTGCTGCGCGCCGCTCGTCTGCCCCGCACCTCATCCACGCGAGCCTGCAAAATGGCTGGGAACGGCATACATACAGGGGAGGACACATGTCCATAAACTAAATGGATTTCCGTGAGGTGTGCGCGTTATATCTGAGCAAACAGCCCGAGTTGCATGTTGTATTGGCTGCACACAGTCAATGAAGAGAGCCACGTCTTATGATTACAACGCGCTGCTCTGAGATCTGTCCGCGGACCTTATAGGCAACCTCCATGGATCAAATCCAGCCCTGCAGGGTATATGAACTATCCCTGGATGTGAATGTAACATAAGGGGACCGCATCCCAGGGGCGCCTCCCTGTGCGCGTGTCTGTGCGCACACGCAAGTTTCCAATGATTGTCGCAACTGTATAGGCAGCAGGGTTTTTTTTATACATACGTGTGAGGTCCCTCTGTATGTATGTGTGCGGGCGCGTTCTTTGCATGCCCGTGCGTAAAAGCGTGTAGCCACCAAGCGTACGTACGCGTGTGTGCGCGCGCTACCGGCCGAGTGAGAGAGAGGGAGAGAGAGAGAGAGAGAGAGAGGGAGAGAGAGAGAGAGAGAGAGAGAGAGAGAGAGAGAGAGAGAGAGAGAGAGAGGTGGTTGTGAGAAAGCCCGGATCGCTGTGTAAGCGGATCCCTTTGTGTTGATTTAGGAAGACGTCTGCTGTATATAACGTTCAAGGCTGATAATATCATTGCCTGGCCAGATAAATAAAGCATTGGCCAAAACCATCGGGTCAGCTATCGATCCGATTTTTCTCCCCGAGAGAGAGAGCGAAAGAGAGCGAAAGAGAGGGAGACAGAGGGGCGGGGATGGAGGGTGAGAGGGGAATAGGAGGAGAGGGGGGGGGATTGAGAGAGAAAGAGAGAGAGAAAGGGAGAGAGACCTCACTCATTAGCATTCCACAGCCATGGACTAAACGCTGACAACTAACAGAGATATCCAGCTCTACACCACTGCATGCATTTTCCCCCCTTTGTCTTCTTCCCCCTGGCCCTTCATTTCCAGCGGACAGATCTCTCGTCACAGCCAACACATTTTTATTTATGCCTTCTCCACTCATGCTTTTTTTCTGTGCACGAATGGACCCCGTGCACAAGAGAGAAACCCTTCCAGTAAAACACAGAGAGAGAGAGAGAGAGAGAGAGAGGAGGGGGTGATGTTGTAAAAGCTGTGCAGAAGTGACAGCGCTAAGCACACAGGCTTTCCTTGGGAGGGATACAATTGTGTGTGACTTGACAAAATAGAAGTAGAGACGTTAAAAATCGCAACCTTAACTGCTTTTAATTAGATATTTGAGGATGACAAAATAACAGAGCCTTTACATTTCATCGTGAGAATGTTGATTATTCAAATTCAACAGTATTATAATATTCTTTACACGTAGGTTGGGTTTTTCTTTGGTTTTCGAACATTTGCTGAATATTTTGTATCTTTAAAAGTTGTTTTGGCGTAATCCTTTATGAATCCTTTATTAATCCTTTATTAATCCTTTATTATTCGTATTCGCCAAAAGCTGTAGGACAAAATAAGCATTTCACCCGAAGAGCAAAAGCAGTAAATTCAAAATCTTTCATGTTTGAAAAGTTCAAGTTGTGTTTTTGCATTAGTGGCCTTTACAAATCATTCACAACTACTCTTTTCAGGATGAAACCAATTTTTGGGGATAAATCCACACGCGTCAAATGCGTAAAAGTGATAGAGAGACACCACTGACATTTCTTGGACAACCTCCTTTATTTTTCAGATGACTATATCCTAATACGCGCTCCAGTCTTCACCCAACAATGACAGCTGTTCATCTGATAGTAACTTCTTTCCAAGTTTTTCTCCCCTCCCACCCCGGGGCCCCAGTCTCTGTCTTGCTTTGTTGTTTTTAAAATATGCATGTCTCTCCGGAATGCCAGTCACGGGTCCAAACTTTGTGTGTCCCAACCTCCCACATGATGAAATGATCCTTTTTAAAGCGGGCTCAATATGTCTCAATCTGCACTCCTCTTCCCTCTGCAAAGCTTCTGAGTGCGGGACGCGGCCCAGAAATATATTAATTAAAGCGCGCGACCACGCGAGTGTTTTTTAGCGCTGAGGAGGAGGAGGCGACGCGTTGGATCAAGTCAAACTCTGTCAGCGACGGATGGATGAAGATTCACGGCAGGAAAAGAAAAAAAGTAAGGCTCTTTTTGACGCTCCCTCTCTCTCTCTCTCTCTCTCACTCTGTCTCTCCTTCTCCCATGTGTGTGTGTGTGTGTGTGTGTGTGTGTGTGTGTGTGTGTGTCTCTTTGTGTGTCTTTTGCACAGTGTTCTTGTGTGCTCCTCGGACTGAAACGGATAAAGCCAGGGGGAGTGAGAGAGAAAGAGAGGGAGAAGTGTAAGAGAAAAGGGGAGGAGGGATATATATACCTAAAAAGTGAAAGAGGATGGACGTGTGTCCGTGTGTGTGAGTGAGTGGGAGAGTGTGTGCGCGCTTGTCATCAACAATAAATTAATCAACACGTGGCATTAAACTCCAGAGAGTTCTCTCTCACTTGTTAGACCATATACGAAGAGTGCGTGGATCTAGGTGTTTACATGCGTGTGTGTGTGTTTGTGTGTTGGTGAAACATGTATAAATCCTGCGTGGAATAAACCACACTATACCTTCCAGGGAAAGAGAGAGACTCGGATGGTCGGGAAGGAAATGCTTGGTTTTAAAGGGGAAAGCGTGAATCGGATGTAACAGATTGTTTGCAGCTCCAGAGGAACTCCTAGTTTCTCCAGTCAAGTTTGGCAGGATGTGTGTGTGTGCGTGTGTGTATTTGTGTGTTTGTCAGCGTGCGAAGTGATGCCATGATAAAAGACAAAGCGACTTGATAATAATAACAAATGTCAGGGTGAATAATCATTAGCTGTTGATGAAAGTTGGGCGGAGGAGGAGGAGGGAGAAGCTGGAGCTGAAACCACTTAACCTGTTGCTTCTGGTCCAAACGCAGAACAGCAACCTCAGCACTAACATCCCATGAGCACTGCAGCGGTTCATCCCATAATAACAGTGCAAACAGCCACAGGGATGTCTGCACAAACAAATTGAATTTTCTCTTTTCTGATCACTGTGTTCATTTATTAAATTTAGTTACGTGTTTTTTAATAGACGTCCCAACAGTGTTGATTATGTCAACATATGGGAGGCCATGCAGTTAGGCCTGGGCTTACATACCTGATAACGCCTGGGCTTTTCAGCAATATTTACGGCTTCTCTTTCTAATACTCTCCAGATGGTGTGTGTGTGTGTGTGGGTGTGTGTATGTGTGTGTGTGTGTGTGTGTGTGTGTGTGTGTGTGTGTGTGTGTGTGTGTGTGTGTGTGTGTGTGTGCGTGTGTGTGTCACCACAGTCAGCGAGCTCCTCAATTTTTACTCAGCAGCGTTTTGTTGCAATTACATCAAATGCTGAGGCAGAATTTATTGGTGACCCATTTTCTCTGCATTATATGCAAAGAAAAAAGGAAAACATACCCAAAAAAAAGTTCCGGCCACTCCACTTTATTTGCATGTTCAGTTTTCTTCTTTTTTTTTTAACCACTCTGAAATTTACTTTTGAGAGAGAGATAAATAAGAAACAACTTCAAATTCTCATCAAAAGTATAGAGCTCAAATAGTGCCCACTTCACGGTTTGATGGATTAATAGACAAAACACACAGGCCGCATTCATGCCTGACCAATCTTTGTTGTAGCTGGGCTGTGCAGGGTTTTTTTTCAGCCAGTCACTCAGGCAGAATAATGCTTGTAAAGATATAATCCACTGAGCCTATAACCTCTGTAGTCCTCAGCTATATTATCCACTGACAATACATTGGTAAGCTTTACAACAGGTATCCAGCCTCGCCACTAAAACACATGCAAGAGTGCCATTTGCTAATAAACTGGTCAATAGACTAATGCAGTTATATTACTAGAGTCCATGGGTTCAGTAGTCCATAGTAGTCCATGGGTTCAGTATATTTATATATAAAAATAAAAAACTATCCTGGGTGCATTTTTGCAGTAAAACGATTCTATGAACATGACAAAGCAAATCATGAATAGTATTTGAATATTCTCTATCTATCTATCTATCTATCTATCTATCTATCTATCTATCTATCTATCTATCTATCTATCTATCTATCTATCTATTGTTTCTGTGTGTTTAGCTGCTGCACTTTACTGTAGGTGTACTATGATTTACTGGAACGATGCATTGAAGGGTATTTTTCATCTGTGCCACTGAGAACTGAGCTCCTGACAGTGGTAAGGTTTCCCATTGACTCCCTTTAGTCTCTCCATGCTTGGTTCTCTCTCCCTCTCTCTCTCTCCCTCTCTCTCTCACCTCAGAGGACATGCGGCATGTTGATAAATACGTGTCTCTTTTTTCCATCTTACTCAGCACCATCCATCAAATTTGTATGCCCATGTTACACTGCTGTGCGTAAAGGAAGGGAAGGAGGGAGGAGATGGAGGTATAGTCGTGCAGAAACACAACTCCAAATCACCAACAAGGAACAAGGGATGTGTTTCTTTCTTTCTTCCTCTTAGATAAAGACTTGATCACTCGCTCTTGCGTTCTGTTAACGTGCTGAATGGTCTTAAATCGCGCTACGCCATGTTTCTTGTTTGAAGATGTAGAAGTGGCCCTTCCCTGCGCTCTGTGGGTTAATAACCCCTTTACGCACCATAACCACTCTGTTCTTGGATCGTGGTCATGCTGTTGGATAGATGCGTTCCTCTGGCTCGACCAGGGCTTGGACCACTCTACAGAAAGACCAGTCGCCCCCTGGTTGCAAACTCTTTGTGGCCCCACATACCGCCGCTGTGATTATAGAAGTGCCTCCTCTCCCTTGTTAAAGGAGCAAAGCTCTAATCTAGCCTCTGTGTCGCCCCCAAAGCCTGCGTGCTATATGTGCGTGTGCGTGCGTGCGTGCGCAAGAAGTGCAGTGGGGGTCGGTCGGCGCGGGAGAGGAGAAGAGGGGAAGGGTGGGAGAGAGGGAGAGAGGGAGAGAGGGAGAGCAAATAGGAGGGGGGTTAGAGCGGAGTGGCCCTCTCCTTCGTTTGAGTGACACGACCCCTCTCCTCTCTTCAAAGGCCATGCAGAAATAAACGCATCTCATTTGAATGGCGATTCTTTTTTTTCCTTGGTGGTATTTCACAGCCAAGATTTCTGGAATAGGAATGTGTATTTCTTTCTTTTTTTCTGCAATATTGAATTCAGGGATGGTTCTGGTGGCGGGGTCTTCAATATTCCCATCTCTCCACATGCAGCATTCTGCAGCCAGTGTGGTATTTTGTCCATGACTACACCACCACCACCCATACCACCCCCTCATCCCCTGCAGCCCCCCCCCCCCCCCCCCCCCCCCCCCCCCCCCCCCCCCCCACCCCCCGTCCAAATTCATTTGCATCCACTGATGATATCAGTGAAGAATCGCTGGCACCATATGAGGCAGGGTGGGGGGGAGAAGGCTTATTTGGATAAAAACTGGACCGCAGAGTGGACACGGCCCTAAAGGTCAGTCGTCCATTCATGTCAAGGTGGCAGGGGGTGTGTGTGTGTGTGTTGGGGAGGGGGGTCGGCATGGGATTGCCAAAGAGGCTTATTTGAAAGCGGGTGTATATTTGAGGCGAGGGGGGGGGGGGGGGGGGGGGGGGGGGGGGGGGTGAAAAAACCACAAAGCTCGTCATACTTCAAATAATGTGCCCCGTCACATCTTCACTTTCCTTTCCACGGGTGTCTGAGGAGGAAAGGTGGGTTCTCAGTGTAACGCATGGCCTGCAGAACATGCTGCACAAAAAAAATAAGACGTGCGTGGGGCCCAGAGTGTGGATCACAGAGGTTTAGGTGCACAAAAGAATCGGGCTTTGCAAAGTTCTCCCTTTCCTCTGGTTTGTGCAAATTCAATGGTGGATGGATTCAACTGAGGAGGCCAGTGCAGTGGTCAGAGAGTTCCTCTAGCGCCACTGATGTGCAGCATGTTCACGTCGTCTCGCGGTGAGGTTTACAGCAGCGCAGCGGCGGGGACACACAGAGAACCGTTCTAAAAAGGTTGCCTCTTAGAACCAGAGGTTTGCCATGGGAGCAGCAAAGCTATAATTTTCAAGGTTATGAGCTGCAATTTTTGTAAATAGTGCAGAATGTCAGGGATTTACTTCTACTGGACCAAAAAAAGAAAGAGGAGAAATTAGGAAGAGTATAAACGAAATGTATGTGTGCTCCAAATTGTGAGCCAGTGTGTTCAGACTAATAATGGAAACGTTTGCTCTATATGTTATGTTGAGATTGTGTCATTCTATATACAGTTTTTTATGAAAGGAAATCACCATCTGCCACATTGTGTCAAATTGAAGATTATGTTACATGTGGTAAATATAAATATTTTACAAATATTTCCCCCCCCCATTAATTAATAAATCCATCAATTTATTATCCAACACACACACACACACACACACAGATGTCATCATAAAATTAGGGTGGAAGGAGTCACAATTCCATTCTAATTATTTCTATAAAACTGCATTAGTGGTCCAGTTATGCGTTTGCCCGTCCAGGATAAACTTTATTCTCACAGGAGCAGTGTGTGTGTGTGTGTGTGTGTGTGTGTGTGTGTGCGTGTGTGTGCGCGCGTGTGTGTGTGTAAGAGTTGGGGGGGGGCGGTTATTGAAAGCCTCGAGCTGAACCAAAAATTGTCACAAATTGCTGGTTGTCGAGCAGCAAGTGACAAGATAACGAATATGAGAATTTTTGCCCCTGACACCTCGGTTCATATATCACCGCAGAAACCGACTAATCACTCACACGCTGCCTTTAGTATTATTACACTTCAATGTCATGTTTAAGTGACGTGTCCGAATTGGAAATTTAGATTTATTTTCACTTCATAGAAAAAAACAAAACAACAAAGGATTTTCTTTATTTGATAATTTGACCTGGGCGGAGAGACACTAATTTAATAATAAAAAAGTTAGCCCTTATTCGTGTATGAGATAAATACATGATAATAAGTTCAGTTATAATGTGCACTACATAATTTATAAGTCGAATTAAATGAAACACACGGCAGCTTGGACGTTTCACATGGAGCATTGATTGCTGCAGTAATGGTGTTTGTGCCAGCAGGCTCTTATACCTCTCTTATCATTATTATTACTGCTGATATTGTATGTGGCCATGTAACGACTCTTGCTGTTATTGCACTGGCATCACCAGTAATGATGTTCAAGGGAGGACAACTTACTTGTGTCTGTGTGAGACAGTGGTCTGCGGTGTGAGGATGAGGGGGGGGGGGGGGGGGGGGGGGATCACAGCGAGTGGAAACATGTTACTGACCATTTCACACACACACACACACCATCCCTGCACTTTTCCCCCCATCCTGTGTTTTTTTTTATTCTATCTGGTCAAACCACTCCTCTTAACACCTCTCAGCAGACATACTGTATAATACTATAAAATTGATTTGCAACTATGTACTCGACAGAAGATGTATTGTTTGCTTTTGCCACACACACACACACGCACGCACGCACGCACACGCATCCCCAGTAAAACGCTGTGATGGAGCTCGAGAGCGATAGTATCGATTGATTTTTGTCAAGTGGGGGGAGTCACAAGCCGCCCTCACCCTCCCTCACCCACTGTGACATTAAAACTTCTCCCAATTTTCAGCAGGGCGACTGATCCGCTGGCCTGACCCCTCAGATGCTCATTAAAATATGAACCTGGTGGGAAATAATACAATCATTTCTTTTTTTTTTTTAAAGGCAGCAGAGTTTACATTGTAACGCAAATGTATCAAGTGGAGCTGGATCGTGTGTTAGTCTAGTGCAAATGGCACGCTTGCGTAGCACGGCACGGCACGGCACGGCAGGGCTGGGATCAGGCTATATGTCGTGCATGATACACAAAGTTTTTAGTGTTCGAGAGGCGCTAAACCGCTGCGCTTTGTTGTGGCGTCCCTCTGCGCCCCTGTGCGCGCCGTGTGCGTAAAGACAGTCTCTCTCTCTCTCTCTCTCTCTCTCTCTCTCTCTCTCTCTCTCTCTCTCTCCCTCTCTCTCTCTCTCCCTCTCCCTCTCTCTCCCTCTCTCTCTGTCCCTCTCTCTCCCTCAGACCCTCTGTGCTGTTATTGTTTCTACCTTTGTTTGCTAGATGGCGCTCTGCGTTGTGGGACCCTCTGACACAAGCACCGCCTCACACCCTCTCCCTCTGCTCGCTCTCTCCTCTCAGTGCTCTCCGCTCACCGCACCGAGCTGCGTTTCCATGAGCCAGTTTTCCTCAAAACCAGGACATTTCCAGCCGCCGCAAACGACTGTAATGAATATAACGTATAAATCCCTGCACCGCTGTGAATAGTGGAGGAAGTTTTTATAATTGCCCCATCCTCTATATGTCGACTGTGATTTTTTTGTGTTGGTTTTGCTAAGCTGCGCCGATTAAAACCACGCGAGCAGTAATGCATTTAATTTTAATGCAAACCCATAATAACGCAGACTATCGCGCACTATTTGAGCTTCGGATAATTAATTGTTTGTTTTAGCAATGTAACGCTGCAGAACATGTGCAGTGAATCACATTTAAACGTTGAAAGGGAGGACTTGAATGATCCATTTCCAAATAACCGTCTCAGTAATTAAAACACACATGCACACACTTAATCTGATGCAACAAAGACGACATAATATCGATTATCCAACATCCACACAGCAGAAATATTTGGCAAATAAAAATCTTTATTATGAGCTGTTAACTATCGTGACACGTGATTGTGTGTGTTCTGCTGTAATAAAGCGAAACAGAGGCTACAACTTGCATTAAAAAAAATAATACAATTAACGGCAATTAATCTGCCTATATACTATTATTGCAGCAATGTGTGCGTGTCCTGGTGTGTGACTTTATAATCTGTTCTAGATGAGGGTACGAGCTAAAAGCGTTGTATTGTTTGCTGAGTGGTCCACTCTGCTCCAAAATATACTGCTGCAGTTACACTTTCACTAAATAGCAGCTTGTCGGTGGTTGACGTTGATGAATGTGCTGGAGACTTGGAGAGGCTTTTACAGCTGTCTTAAAAAGCGCCGTGGCCCCAGACCAGCCGCAAACACATCAGGTGCAGGCAGGGGCCTTAACACACGCACGCACACACGCGCGCACACACACACACACACACACACACACACACACACACACACACACACACACACACACACACACACACACACATGTTATTATTCCAAAACCGAGTTGTTAACTTGAGCCATAATCATGTAAAATGCATTTTTAATCTGAGGTGATTTATTTAAAGACGTGTGTGTGTGTGTGTGTGTGTGTGTGTGTGTGTGTGTGTGTGTGTGTGTGTGTGTGTGTGTGTGTGTGTGTGTGTGTGTGTGTGTGTGTAAAGTAAATTAACGTCTTAATGAGGATTCAGTTATTTTATGGTTTTTTGTCGATAGCTGGGTTGATTTATGATGATGATGATGATATTTGAAGCGTCTTTATTTTGCCACACACATCACAGCTCGGATCCAGGTGACACATTTTCACTCACGTGGTTTAAGATGAGCACAGTGCGTGTGCAAGTTTGTGGATTTAGAATTTTTCTCATCAATTCTTTTATTCCTCAAACGAAGACATTTACAACACAAATAAAACTCGAGCAGGTTGCTGTGTGCAGAGTGGATCGATTATCAGTGAAATATTTTTAAAGGGAGTAAAACTTGTTTAAACAGTGTATTTATAGTAGACCTGAGTAAATGATACACCTCACACTTCATAGGGTCACTTCAAGTTCACAGGACAATCTTACAACAGACAATGGTTCATTGTTGATTGAGCTGTATTACGCGCACGCACGCACACACGCACGCACGCACTTCCTCCCCCGTCGGGCCCTGGGTGGTGTGGCACAGCAGGTTTGCTTGTACTGTATACGGGGTCTCTCCTCTCCACCTGCAGCCCCCCCAGAAGAAGAAGAAAAAGAAACCCAGTCAGGTTTTTTACCTCAAAGCCCACGTCTCCTCTTCTCCTCTGCTATTTACAGGAGTTTGGTCCAGCACGTTATTAGGGAAGCAGCATTTCAATTATTTTCTTGTGGGCCCATCATACATTTTTGAGTGCTTGAGTAAGACTCTCTTGGTATTTGTTTTTCCTCGACTTTAACAAGCCATCATCTCACGCATGCATATAGAGCTCAGAGATCCCGCTGGCAAAGGGCGGGTTGCGGGTTCAATTAAGGTGGAATAATGCATGGGGACAAAGCGTAAGATGACCTCGATTGAAAATGATCAGAAAACGCATTCACCAAAAAACACACACACACGCACACACAAACACACACACACACACACACACACGCACACGCTGCAGCCTCTTTGTTTTTGACTTAATGCCGCTGCCTCTTTGTATCTGCACTGAGGCATATCTGCCTCCCTGAAATCGCAAGCTACTTTGATTCTGGATATAATTCCAACGCCTGAATATAAAGCTAAGAATTTAATACCACCCAACCTATGTCGAGACTAATTCACTCTTTTTTTTTCGACACTCCTTTCTTTCCCTCCTTAATCGAATTTGCCACATTTAAGCTGGCGTGTGGATTTTGAGGCGTAAGCAGCCATTTGGGCTCTATCCATGGAATGACAGAGAATACGGAGGTTTGTCATAGTTCCCTTAAGTAGAAAACAAGATATTTCAGCGGCACAGTGGGATTTTAACGAATTAAAATATCTCACTGCTTGCTCGTGATAAAAAAAGGTATATGGGATTGAGGCGCTCGCTTGTTAAGTAACTTGCTGTCAGTATAGTTAGCAGTGCTGTGATATGGACGGTGGCTGCAGAGCCTCATCTCTCGGGGTTTTAATTAACAAGCTGTCTCAAAGCTGTAGAGCTCCATCAAACAGACTCTCTCTCTCTCTCTCTCTCTCTCTCTCTCTCTCTCTCTCTCTCTCTCTCTCTCTCTCTCTCTCTCTCTCTCCCCATCTCTCTTTCTCCACCACTAAATCCTCCTCCCGTCACTGCCTCGGGCTCTCTCTCAAACTTTAGACATGCTGGTCCTCAAATCAACTTGTTACCACAGTATGCGCACCAGCTGATAGGGTGTAACTATTCTGAGGAGATTTGCAACAAACAAAAAAAGAAAAAAACGAAATAAATTGCTTGTTTGCTACCCAACTATTTGCATGCACGTGTATTCCACCGGACGTGCCCATAGCGTGTTCTGCTGGGTCTCTGACTGGTGTGTGATGGAGCGATGACCTGTCTGCTCTGTGAAAGTGGATGGAATCTTTCAGTCTGCTTCGCAAATGGGACGATGGGAAAACATGCTCTGAGGGATGTTTTACACACTTTTACAAACTCTACTTTTGAATTTGTCCATTAGAAAAAGACGTTACTGGAGTGCAACTCGGCCAACTGTACGTTTTACTCAGTTAACATGTTAATATTTCACATACAAATGAGTAAGTGAAATATGATGCAATGCTACACAGAGCCACGAGCCTATTGCATGGAAGGCTTCATAGCTGCAGCAGTGAAATGCTACTTAAACCTTAATGCATCAGTAATAGTGATGCAGTGATATTTATATATAATAGCAACACTCGCAGAATCATTAGTTTTACTCTGAGGACATTTTCAAACGGTACTCATCTGCTTTAAATGACATTTTCAGAGCAGGACTTTATTAATAGAGGGGTTTTTTTTATGCAGTGAACTGCAGCTACTCCTCAGTGAAAGGATTTGAACACTTCCTCTACAACTGGTGAATATTGTTGTAAGAGTATATGTGATCCTCAACTTTTATATCACTGGATCAAATGTGGTCAGTTGGAAAACCAGTGAACAGAGCGGAGTTTAAGTTGAGTACTAGACTGTGGGAAGTCGTGCAGGGTGCGGACAAGCTCTTAAACGATAAAACTAATAATAAGACATAAAATAATGAATTCTTTGTGTGAGTGTTGTTTACATAGACGGTCAGCGCAGCGGCCAATGTAAACCGTGCAGCCGCTTGCTGATTTACCACAGTTTCACAGAGAGGAAGGGAGAAGGGAGTGCTGGCTTCACAGGAGATTTGTCTTTTGGTGGAAGAAGCGAATCTCTCTCTCTCTCTCTCTCTCTCTCTCTCTCTCTCTCTCTCTCTCTCTCTCTCTCTCTCTCTCTCCCTCCCTCCATCTCTCTCTCTCTCTATATACTATATAGATAGTAACTTGGTGCCGGGCTCTCCCACCACCGTGGCCCAGACGAGGGGGGTAATTTGATAGCGAGGCAAGGTCAAGACAGTGCGCTGTCCATGGTGCTGCGGCGGGGGCGAGGCTGGATGTTATCATCAAATTAGACAGGACAAGTTTCAAATCGATGCCACCCCCGGACGTCTGGAGACCGCCAGCAGTCGGAGTTAAAGTCCTAACAAGTCCCCCCTGACAGGTTAACACCTTAACACAAACACACACCTCTGATGCTGCAGCCTACAGGTCAGCGGCGCTGTGTTGGCGAGATAAGCACCGATCCCACTGAAGGCTCTGAGTGAAATACAGCCCTGAGTCCACTGTTATTTCGGGGGAGCTGTATATATGAGACCCGGTCAGTTCTGGTTGGATTTCCTGTTGAATTTTTTTTTTTCCCCGAGAGATTTTTTCCACACACTTGAAGTCCTTGGGCTCGCTGATTTATTTGACAGCCTCCATTTATCTGTGTGTGAGTGAAAATATCAAAGCCCTCCACCCAAACAGACACAGCTCGCACGTCTTCGTTTATTTAAAAAAATCCACGGACATATGGAGGGTCGAAAGTTTAGGGGCTAAAGCATGACTTTGATAATTCATTGGAGCGTTATAATAAACCTATAAATATTAATATTTGAATATATAGCTGTGGATGTAAATGGTGCTGTACGTAAATTGTGTGCTTTTGATCTCACCAAGATCAAAGGAAACAGTGTTTAATGTATTTTTTCCATCCATTAAAAATATGTTTAGTTTGTAATTTCAGATACAATAAAATGGCACAATATTATGGAATGGAATTATCTTTTTTTATGCACTCCAGTGTCCGGAAATGCATTTAGATTTTACAGACTGTCGAATATAGAAAGTATTTTACTTTTAATTTGATGTTTTTTGTAATAGACCTGAAAAAGCTCTTGAAGAAAATAAAGAATTCTCAGTTTGAGTTGCATTTTATACATTTTGCTGTAAAGTTCACTCCATTAGAAATGATTTTGTCAATTTTGTCGATATAATACAACTCTGTTTTTTGTATTTATTCCCATTTATGTCTAAACGTCGAAATGAGTCATTGCAACATTCAATATTAATAATTAAATAATGTGAACAACCTGTGAAATTTAACATTTCGAGATGCAGTCTGAATATTATAAGTGAAAAGTTTTGGTTGATCTATATGTATGTGTATTATCCAAAGAATAAATGCCATTAGTAACAGTCCATTTGTGGGAGATCAGGAGTGAGTGAGTGGAGAGGGGGATCTCAGAGAGGAGCGAGGAGGGCACTCATTAGAGATGCTGCCAATCTGTCACCACCTGACAGCTTTTGCTGCGGGGATAAACAGCAATAAAGTAGAGTTGGCCGCTGTGTTGTTAACTTCACACACACTCACACACACACACACACACGCCACCGGAGGAGCAGGTAAATTCACTCAACTCCTCACAGCTCCCCCCTCGCCTATCATCGCCCCTGTCTCCCTGCCTGCATGTCAAACTACCCCTTCCTCCCTCCCTCTCTCTCTCTCCCCCTCATTTCATCCTCCCTGCTGACTCAGGTAGCCAAACACAATGAGGAGGACCTCGGCGACAAGAAAGAAAAGCCATTCAACCGGATGGAGAGATTGTGGCGTGGCTGCGCAGAGAAACGTTATATTTGAATGGTTGATAAAGAAACGTAACGGATGGGGAACAAAGTCCTTAAAGCCGTCGGGGTGGGGGGTGGGGGGGGGGGGTGGGGGGGTGGGGGGGGGGGGGAGTAGCGTGCATCACAGGAGCGAGGCTGCAAGGTGACTGCAGGCCCCCTCTAATAACACTATATTAACTCGCTTAACCACGGAGATTCAAAATGAGCCCGGGTTCACTTGAGGGGCCCTGCAAACCATGAAATGCACATCAAAACATACACCTGCCAATCCCACCACCTATATCCCTCCAAGCCCCCCCCCCCCTCTCTTTCTCTCTCTTTCTCTCCCACTATCTCCCCTCTCTCTCCACGCGAGCTGTCTGTCATGGTGTGGCCCAGCTAATTTGAGTTCATTGGATGGCAATAACTTCATTTAGACCTTCATCTTCTTTTTGGGCTGGATGTAATGAGGATGGAGGCCGGGGTGCTGCCAGTTAAAGGCCGCTCCCTCAGTAATAATAACTTGGATCTTATTCTCACCCCACGCACCGCCGTGTTTATCCTCGGAGGGCTGCGTCCACATGATGAAACTCATCTATAATGTGTGATTTAATATCGCATTGCACTCTGTGGTTTCTCTTTTTTCTCCCTCAGACCTTTTAAACCCAAAAGAGAAGTGTGTGGTGCAGGAGATACAGGAATAACACGATCACTGTTGAACTTTATTTTGACGTGTTTTTATTTCTGTGAGTGTAAAAAAGATCAAACTGAAATTTGGGGCTACTTTTAAAAGATACTGTGTGTCAACAACATGTCCCTGCTATCACTGAAGTTATCGATTATTATTATTTTACTATAAGTATTTAAATTAATACAATCGATTAAAGAGTTAAAAAATAAAAAAAACGGGAAATATTGAATCATTTGAGACTGTCGGATTTAATAACTTATTGTGTTTTTAAGAAAAATATTTTAAAAAGGGGATATCTCTGTGGCTGAGGATTCGCTGAAAGACCTTTTTTTCAGTGGAAGTCAAGGCCTCGTCTCTCAACGCCAACTAATCGATATGTCTCCAGCTCCAGTGCGATATTGATTTCTGGAGGATTGTACTATAAGGATTTGTGGAAATACCTAATTATTTCGTCACTTAAAGTGAAAACAAAAATATTGTTTCGTACACAGACGCTCTCATTCGATTTATAATGTTCGCCTGGAATAAGAAAGTGCACTTGATTTCTGCTCCTCGACGACAATTCACTTGTGCAGCTGTTGTTAGGACGAGTACAAAGGTTTATATGAGCCTCATCACAGTAGAAATATCACTTCTTTTATCAGATTAACTTTCCATTAACTTTTAGAAGACTATAATAAGCTATAAGACAACACTGAAATAACATACAGCTGCATATAAATATTTATTTATCTATTTATCTAGCTATATATTATTTTCGTTTAATTAATAATTATTTCATGCGTACTACAATATCTCCCTTTTTCGATTTATATTTTTATTTTAATATTGCAGATGTTGTTTTTAATTATATCGAAATATATTAAATAGTTCTCAGAGTCCTCAATATATCTTAAAATAAAAGTTATCCAATGTAGGTTTCAATCCTGTGTTATTTATTTGACGTTATTTATATTATTAGAAGTGTTGGATATTATTTCGGTATTATTAAAAAAATATCAGTTATATACCAATAATTAATATAGCAGAAAAACAACAACAATGAGGTCTTTATGAATTTTATTATTAAATAAAATATTGGTCCTGTGTTAGACCTTTAACAATATGATTTGCATTTAAATCCATTGGATCAAAACGTGCATCCAAGTGGTTATAAAATGAAAAATAACCCGTAAATAACAACATAAAATAAACAATAGTAAATTAAGTTTAAAGCAGAAAAGATGAGTGAGAACTGTGCAGCCAATTTACTCTCATCCTCAACTTTTCCTGTGTATATTGTTAACACACATACACACAGACACACACACACACACATACACAGACGTATAATTAAAATTGGCATTTGTCAAAAAGATATTTGAAATTGTACAAATTACAAAGTGCTGAATAACACACATTAAGGCCCCGATCACAGGCCTGTGGCCGTAGATCCCCTTCATCTCCTCCGTCATTCATCAAGACTAAATGACCAATTTTCTCCACTGAGTCGTCGGCGGCCTGTTAAACTACAGACCAATGATCTGTGTTACACTTTCTTTCCTCCCTCCTTCATCACTTGTTTGCTCCCCCCCCCCCCCCCCCTTTGAAAAATCTTAAAATGCAGAGCCCGTTCTTTAAGTGTGGTGTTGCATTTCAGAGGGTGTTCTTTTACTGCAGGAGTCTTCAGGCCAGCGCAGTATCAGAGGAGGTGTAATTGAGGGGGCGGTGAGGGGATAGAGTAGCGGTCCGCCTGAGAGCTGCTATTAAAGCCAAATGGACTGAACACCGTAAAACGGCTCTGCCAACAGCTGTCCCACCATCCGAGAATTACATGCCAGGATCCCCCGAGCACGCACCGCACACGCATTGGGCCACGGTGCCGGTGTGGTGGCTCCTCGCGAGTGTTGGACGGCAAAGTCGAGGGAAGAAAACAGCAAACGAATATTCCGGCCATATTTTTTGTATTATGTTCAACTTCAGCCTACTTCTGTGTCCCGGTGACTGTGGTCTCTGGAGGCATCTTCTGATAATAACCCAGGGAGCAGCAACTGTGGCTTGTGGTACACTGGGGTGGTCGGTTTCCTGTACATATATCCGCTTCATGGTTGTAATAGTAGTTCTTTGACATATTAGCCCTATAGGGCAGGTGGGAGTAAAGGAAGAGGAATAGTGGATCATCCTGTTTCTGCGTGTGCATGCAAGTTTTGCACGTGAAGTGCATTTTCTCTGTAGATTGTTTGCGTAAAAAAAAACTTTTGATGACAAGGTGTTTTCTGCACTGCTGCATAATAGAAAATGATATGTGTGATATTTCTGTTGATTCAGAGCCTTATAACGAGATTAAAGCAGCCTGTGTGGTGCATTTTCAATTTCACGTGTTTATGGCATCAAATTACAATGCAAATTATCTCAAGGCACTTTTAAGGTCGAGACTTTACTATTATATTATAGAGAACCCAACAGTCTCCACCTTTTAACGGGGGAGGAACTCGGTGCGGGCGACCATCTGCCTCGACCGGTTGGATGGAGTGGAGAACATGTCCGTGTTGCTATGGGGAGAAGTGCAACACCTGTGCCCGTTCATGCAGATCCGCATCTCCGCGTCCTCGCTCTGCACAATAAAGCCCACACAGTCACACTCTCTCCCCTAAATGTGACGTGTGAGGCCCCCGAAGTGTTGTCTGGGTCCTCATTAGAATAGAGAAAAGAGGGAGAGGAGTTGTTTCCACTGGATTAAATGGTTTCTCGGCAAGTCAATGAATATGTAATGATGTCTAACGAAACCAGTCGAGTTGTGTGCTCTGTGGTGCACATGCAGGCCTTATATTAAAGGGCTCTTCTGCCGAGGAGAGAAAACACAGTAGCCCATATAGAGAGAGAGGGGGAAAGAGAGGGGCAGAATAGGGGGAAAGGAACGGGAGAAGAAGGGATACAATCTTGAATGCACCTCCAGAGCTTAAGCCAGATACTCTCTCTCTCTCTCTCTTTCTCTCTTTCTCAGTCAATAGATGAAAAAGTATTTGCTCACGCAGAAAGAGACAGAGAGAGAGAGAGAGAGAGAGAGAGAGAGAGAGAGAGGGAGGGAGGTTGGTTAGGTCTTTTTGGAGACAAGGGTGAATTTACATTTTTTTAAACTGCTTTTGAAATATTGTTTCTGATAAGCAGTCATGCCAATAAAGTAATTGAATTGAATTGATGAGGGAGGGAGAGAGAGAGAGAGAGAGAGAGAGAAAGAAACAGAGAGAGTTCCTCCACCATGATTGTTGAAGATATTTTTCCTCTCTCTCCCTTTGGTATACCCGATAAAACATTGATTGTTGCAGCCAGCTGACCCGTAAAATTTGGGGGTTAGTTTTCTCTTCTGAGCTGAGCATATAATTATGCAAATAGTGATCTGACAGTGATCCGCCAGAGGAGTGCTGAAGGAGTGTGTGTGTGTGTGTGTGTGTGTGTGTGTGCATTGAGGGGTGGAGTGGGGGGTGACATTCCAACTTTGCCTGGTTCCTTTTTGCAGAGAGTTCATCTTCTGCACGCATGGCCTCCATATCAGAGAGGGGCAAGCAGGCGTGACAACAACTCTCTTTAAGTTAAATAAAAAATTGAAATATCAGGCTGTGGTGGCAGCTTATGGGGAGGGAGGGAGGGAGGGAGGGGGGGGTCCCCAACTTTTTTTTCCTTCTTCATGTCAAGGACCCCACCCCATCCCACCCACATCCAAAAAACCCCCCCTGAAATTACCGCACATGCCCCCTCCTTCCATTTCCATTTGGCAGGATATCATCCTATAAGGCTTTACAGTTTTTTTTTTTCCTCCTCTATGATCCTACGAGGATTTGTCTGTAACTGTCTGTACACTGAGAGTTGACGACAATAGCTGGGAGAGAGAAACCTATAATCAAATCAGTCATACCTATTATACATTCACACGCTGCAGGAGCTAACTTCCAGAGAGCTGAAGAGACAAGACTAATCAGACAGGTTCTGCTTTTTTTTGGGTGGGGGGGGGGGGGGGGGAGGAGAGGGAGAAGTTTTTGGGAAACACAGACAGAGCTTTAAAGCACCCGAGGAGACAGCATGAGTGATCAGTCTGAATGGTAATCACTTAAAGATGAATGGGATAAATGATGAGAAAGAGGAGCGTGATGTCCAAATTCTGCTGAAACACGTGGGGTTTTTTTTTTCTTCTGCAAACTGAGGCACATATTCTACCCCAGCATACTTTACACAACTTTGAAACTTCCCATACAATCTGTAAAATAACCTAACGATACAGTGAACGAGTCTCAAGGCATACAAAATAATGATTCGTGGCTCGAAATATTATTTATTGCCTGCAAGTGATGCCAAGTGACTCGAGGTCATAATTTAAGGCAGGTTATTGAATTAAACTC